>NW_025952036.1:0-78103 GCF_023119035.1 Salvia hispanica
AGGACTAAGCCACGACACAAAAGCACATCTTGCAACGCAAGGAAAACAACAATATAAAATTAAAAGTACAAGGACCTATCTAAAACAAACATTATAGGAGTAAAAAACTAATAGAACCTTTGCTTAATTACCATATGCACATGACATCAATAAATTATTAACTCCCAAAGCACCAAAAATTCGACTCTGTATTTCACACCAGATCCCTCCACCGGCCGGTGCATCAAATCTTGCACCATATTTGGTGAAAAAGGGTAATAATTTTATACTATGTTTTAATTTTGTACTTATACTAAGTATTTAACTAATTATTTTAAGCACAGATCATGAGTACTATAATGCAACCACTAAAACTTTGAAATTCCCATTTAAGATTTTGAAGAACATTATGTGATATGAGTATGGCAAAATGTTCATCCTATTGAATCTATCAAAATAGATATAGCTTTTGGTTCTTTTTAATCAGGGCATGGAACGATTAAATTGCACTAATTGAAAGGTTGTGTACTTGAATCCAAATATAAATTGGATTTAAGATTAATTAAAATCACAAATAAAATTTTTTTTACAATAAAAACCAATGGAGTTGTTTTAACGATCGATAATTTTTCCAAACTCGATTTGAAGCTTCACTATTCCACAATCTTACAAATACTACAAACAAATTAAATCGAATCTTTAAAAAAAATTTAATTTTCCCGATTTAATCGAGCCAATCTTTCGTATATATATTTTGACGTGATTACCTTTGTAAATGTACCAAATGATGAAGTAATACACTCTCCGTCTCATTATAAGTGAGACCTATTCCTTTTTAGATCGTCTCGACTAAAAAGAAAAAAAAAGGATTGGATTTTTTGAGTTTTCGCCGCCCCTATAAATGCAGTCCCTTTATTGTATGTGATATAGCATATACTAATGTCTGGCCTAAAACGGATATAACATCAATTAATTTGCCTTTCAAGCGTTGCAGCGTCACTTCAACATTATATTGAGCTTTGAAGTTTGAACCCCTCGCCTTTAAAGATTCAGTTTCATTGCGTAATGGGGTACTATTACTCCGTATTCAAATTGAGGTAATTAAATCCAAACCAAACGAATTAAAACCATGATCACTTTCAGTCAACCATGATCACTTTCAGTCAACTTCCACCCGATTATTCAGGAAATTAAATTGACGATTATTTTAAAGATTAGTAGTACATGGTTACAAATAAACTTAAATCAACCTAGTAAATCACTATTCATTTTAAGTCAAACTTTGAAAGAGAATGATCTAGGCTTCTAGCTAAAACAAATGTAAAAGTCTCACGTCCAGCTTAAAACAATTAAGCAGTGCATGTATAATCTTCAATCACAATTATTTTCTTGACCGAGTCAAGTATCAAAATAAATTCTTATCAGGAGTATAATATACTATGGTATACGTTAAACTACCGTAATTCTAGTAAGACAATAATTACGTCACTCTATCAATATGGTAAGATGAATTCAAACTTCAACATCATATTTCAGTGTTTAATGATCATTTATAATTTGAAAAGATACCATTTCTGTAATCTACTTATTTTTTCACATAACAAAAGGAAATTCTATATACTATAGTATAAAATATGGAAATCGTATCCTAAATCAAAAAATTATTCCACTATTTTTATATTTTACTTATTGTTTTGATTTTTTTATTTGAGTAATTAATTAAATATTCTAACACTTATACTTCAAGGGTAGATCCGTCGTTTAATAACCGAGGAGTCCCCTAAGGGTGTCTCCAATGGCGGACGTCCCGCGCTCCTCGCCGACGTCCGACCGGACGTCCGCTCGTATGGGTGGGAAGGGCGCCCACGCCCGTCCCGAGTGCCCGTCGGATGGCCTGCTCTTCGCCCCGACGTCCTACTCGATCGCCCGCCGTGGCGTGGGTAGGACGTCCCAGGGTGTCTCCGGTGGCGCCCTCCCACTAGGACTTCCCACAAAACCGCATGTCACGTCATCACTAGCCCCTCCCATTCCACGCCACATCACTAGCCCTTCCCTATCGCACTAGACTTCCCACTAGGACTTCCCGCAATAAAATTAATTCACAATTTAAAATTAAAATTTATGGAATTAAAATTCGACACGAATACGAACGGGGAAATGCGAATATTTCATTAAAAAAAAACATACATCATTCGTAAAAAAAAAAATTACATAGTAGATAGAAAAAAAACAACCACATCAACGTCCACCCCTCCGCATCCAAACCTCTGCGATGATATCCTCCTGAAGTAGAATATGGGCATCTCTTTGCCGCATGTCGGCAAATGCGCGCAACCGCTCAACCTCTCCATGAGGTACCCCCATGTTCACATTCGCACCGGCCACGCCGTGGCTTGACCGACACCGTATCATCTTCGTTGGTCCACCGAGCGGTTCGTCCCCTTCACTTTCGACAATCATGTTGTGCAAAATGATACATGCGTACATGATGTCGCCGATGTCGGGAATATACCACCGCCGTGCCGGGACCCCTCACCATCCCCCATCGACTCGAGCACACCAAATGCGTGCTCAACATCCTTGCGCTCGTCTCCCGACGGGTCGCAAAGTAGACTTCTTGGTTCGACCGCATGCTTGATCGTCTTCACAAACACGCCGCTGGGTATATCTCATCCGCCAAATAGTATCCCATATTATGCTGTTGCCGTTGGCGATGAAACCGATGGCGGGACCAACACCATTGCACCGATCGTTGAACAGGGGCGACGACCGGAGGACGTTGATGTCGTTGTTCGACCCGGCGACTCCAAAATAAGCATGCCATATCCACAACCGTAGTCGCCTGCCTTCAAGGATCATCGGGGGATGCTTGCTTTGAAGCTGTGTATCCCCTTCCAGCGACGGCGCTCCTCCACTCCACTCCCAATGCATACCTATGCCGCCCAACATCCCGTGGAACCCGTGCACCGACCCGTGCATATTTATCGCCGCGGCGCTTCGGGCCGGACGACGAAGATACCGATCCCGAATATCGATCTAACGCCGCGCAAAATTCGCAGACACTGACGGCCGAAGACTCGCAATGTGGAGGTACTCGTCGAACATGTCGGCCGGCCTCCGACGTGCGCCGTCGATTGCGGCAAAGGCACTTCGTATTGCCGTGTGTCCGGTTTGCCACCCGTATCCTCCCGATCCTGAAAACTCGTATCTTCTCTCTAAAGCACCCACCATATGCATAAACAGAGGACGATACATCCTAAAACGTCCGGAATAAGGCCTCCAAACGCTGTTGGGAGCAAAGTAGTCCTCATACAACCGAATATGTGCAAAGAATGTGGTCACGGGGTACATGACGTCGGCGATGGATCGGCCGAGGTACCGTCGCGCCGTCCTCGGAGCAATCGATCAATCGCCTCTGACGAGATCCATTCATCATCACTATCACTATCACTAGCGCCCGCCACTACCACTGCACGACTACTCGCCATTAGATATAATTGAAAAAGAGGTAGAGAGAGAACTTCATCAACACAAGTGGTGATTTAAATGAAGTTTGAGTTCTATTTATGAGTTTTTTTTTTAAAAAAAATAATAATTAAAAAATGCGGACGTCCGACCGGACGTCCCACCCGCATAGCTGGGGACGTCCGTCGGACATCGGTGCAGGGGCGAGGCCATCCGACGGGCACTCGGACCGGGACGTCCGCCGGTGGACGGTGGAGAAAACACCACTCTGCAAAATAATGCTCACTGTTCACTACTGCAGCCGCTGGATTAAACAATCGACGACAGGAGGCACGCAGATTTGACTATAGGGGCAGATCTGTCATTTAAATACTCTGACCGCCGGTCACGTGATTATATTTAACCGAGGGGCCGGCCTAGTTTCGGGCAGCGAAACTTGCCGTCTCTATCTACCCGCCTCCTCCGCCGGTTACCAAAACTCATTAATATATTTCCCTCATTTTACAGTTTTACACTTAAATAATACACTCATTCACAACTCATACTATATCTAAAAGGAAAGAGAGAGATTCCTGTTCTCCTTGAAGATTTAACTATTCTGGAGGTCTGCAATTAATACTTTCACCATTTTCCCGTTGTTGCGGCGGCCACAGTTCTTTCTTCTCCTGCTAATTACTCTCATCTGCCTACTCATTTTAGGTATTCATTGCAGTTTCATCGCACAGCATTTCGAATCGGCTCCGGAATAGATCGAAAGTCGAACTTCGCGAGGTGAATGGTAGTGAATGCGTGAGATCTTTATGCAATTGTACTTAATTCTTCCGTGCATTTGTTAGTTCGTACTCTCTTTTTGTGGCATTTTGCTGCTGTTTTGCATTTTTGTGTTTTGAATTTTATGTGCTGGATCGCTGTTCTAACTAGGAATCGTTAGTTTCCAAATGCCAGCAATTTTCGTTGTTTGATTTGTTGCTTTAGCTTTTGGCTTGGTGTGGTTTTTGTAGTTCGAATTCGAGCGATCTGCTAATTTCGATTGATCTCTGGTGACATACTGAATCGTTTTCTTTTGTTTTGTTCCTGAGTAGCCTTCGTCCTTAGTAATTACGTATCCTGTGGCTGAAGCCTGAGTTTTCTCGATCTAGTAATTTGCTGTCTGTAGCTAGATGGTGCTGTTACTGATTTGAAGATGATATAGTAAAACTTAAGAGTTGGTAATCTGCTCCCTTAATCTTCTGGAAATTTTGGGATAATCATTAAGTGTAGTAAAACAGGTTCACAGAAATTCTAGTTTTGAGACCTGTGTTTATCATAGTGATTAGTTTGCCAGATAATGAATTGTGTATATTCAATTCCTCAGCCTTTTGAACTTTGATATGCAACTTTTTTTTCAATAATTTTTAATTAGACTCTGTTGTGCTTAACTGGTGATAAAGCAGGGGCGGTTGGGATTGATAAAATTTTTAAAAAACTGAAGACATAATCTAAAATGAACTTCCCCAAATTTTCCCTAGCCTCTTTTTTTGTCATTGCATTTGGTACTGCCAGTGAGCCCCTAGAAAAACTTACTTTGGAATTACTCCTAGATGCGAAAGTGATTCATTCTGAACTCGGCAAGCAGTGGTTTGCTTTACACATTGCTTAATAATTATGTATATTTCCCCCTTTTTGTCCCTTCTGTCATTACTGGTTTGCAATAAATTACCTGGTATAAAATGCAAAACTCTTCAGTTATAACTTTGGCTTGCCTACTTTTGACATAAAACCTATGTATTTCTTATGTATAATTTTCTAAAAACTCCATTGAATTCTTCTGATGTTGCTTCAGGCTCCCCATAATGTCTGAAATAGCTGTCAGAGATAATAATGTCCCCGAGTCTCAAAAAGATAAATGGGGGGTTTGGGGGTAATGGGCTTGGGTGAAATCCCCAGGTTGAAGGTGTGAGAAAAAACAATGAAGAAAGGCAAAGGAAAGGGATGGCTACAGTGGTTGGCACTTCCTTTAAAAGATTGACGAAACAGACAATTCTAACCCTGATAACAAGTATAGAAGTAGAGTACATTATCCGAGGACTTGAAAGACGTAAAAGGGCGTGGATGATTGTCTAAAAGGAAAGGGTGTTTCTACAAATCTTTATAGGTTTTCACAAATTACTTTTTTTTAAAGCGGATGAGGATTTCTGAGATGTCTCAGTATCATGATTCCATCCTTGAATGAATAATGGATATGATGTAATACTTATCTTGTACTTTTTGGTTTTCCAGGCCCTCTTGTCAGGACTTGGCTCCAAAGACGGGGTTTACAGTGTGGGGCCACCCCAACAATGTTCCCGGTTGTCTATTTTTCCCAAAGGAAGCTATTGTTAATATTCTGTAAGTATTATATTCTCTTTGGTTTGGCAAAAAAAATGTTATCTCTTTTTTTAACTGTGTTTGCTATCGTGATATTTTTGACTCCTTGCTTCACACCAGGGATGAAGTCATCTCCTTCCCCCGGTAAACCCCCTAAAGAATCCAAGAAGTGCTGTCTGAAAAACTGCAATTATGACTCCCCAGACCTGTTCAAAGCATATACAGACAGCATCATTGATTTTTTTGGACCCTTTTTGGTAATATATTTTCATCGAAAATTTGAACTTGATCGATGCTTTACTCTCAACTTGTGCTTCTTGTGAACCGTCCTTTTCTGAATATAATTTCTTTACAGATTTCAATTAAAAAATTTTTTATTTCTATTTTTTAGCTTGTGCAACTTCTCCTCAAATCCTCACCCAAAACAAAAATTTTTTTTGTGAGGCAGCTGAAAAATGCATTAGTAGCCTTGACAAGATGGGTTTCTCCCGTTCTGTTGCTACCCAAGTTGCAGCCCTTACAAAATAGAAATCCTCGAATTCGAGCTAAGGCTTCTATATGTATTTCTCCAAAAGTCCCCCGGCTGGTAAGTACTCTTGGCATGGTGTTCTCTTTACTGTGTTTTTATTATTTCTCCTGTTTTTTTGTATTTCAAAATTTGACTAGTGCCTGTAAAAACTTTCCCCCCAAATCTGTAAAAATCCTTTGTGGCATCTCAATTGTCTTCATGTGGCAATTTTAAATTGATGGAAATTTAAATATTGGTATAGACAAACTGATTGTAATAGGCGCATCCCAGCTTAGTGATCGACTTCCTGAGTCCAGGGATGCAGCTCGTGCCCCGTTGCTAGGCTGCAGTCTGCATCGAAAAATCTCAAGTCCCCGAACTAACTTTCCTATGAGCAATCAAGGCCCAAAAAAAAACTGATGTACCTGAGCAGCCTGTTGTAGCATCTTGGGGATTTCTGCCAATCAAAGCTTTCGCCTTTAAGTGCTCAAGCTGTCCTTCGTGTGACCAACTCTGCTCGCGAGGAAGGCTTATATACAAAAAACTTTTATCTGGTAATATTTTCCCCCCCAAATTTTTTGGCGAGATTTGAAAAGTTTTATACTTGTATATACCATGGGTTTTAAGTGTTTGCAGAGGCAGCAGGTGAAGCACGTATTGGTGCTATAGATCCCATGATTTTACGTATTGGGAAATTTAAGACTAGCAATATTTCCTTAATGTTTTGACGTTGTGTATTGTTATTTTGTGCTTGGTTGTAAATTGTTCCGCCCGTGAGCTGAAAAATGGATCTACATTTTTTTAGCATAATTTTTTAAATCTTGAGGTGTTGAGTTTTTTCTTTGTGCAAAAAAACACGGGATGCGTGTACATTTGGCTTTTTTTGGTCGTTTTTTTCTGATGATGTTATTTACTGCGTGTTTGAATGATAGCACTATTAAATTTGGAATATAGAGGATATTTTCATTAGATAAAAGTTACTGTTTGTTGGGTTTTCGCGTTAAATTTGATGTTGTTCTTCTCTTTGCGATCTGAATATAGGGGTTAAACGTCATGAATTTTCATTATCAAGACCCCTTTTTTGTACTGGAGTTCATTATGAACTGCTACTGATAAAAGAAATTATTGATGGATTCGAAAGTGGAGAAAAAAAGTGGTGATTTGTATTATCAGAAACGAAAAATAACTAAATTATTATGAATCAAATATTAATAGACTTTTGGGTTACAGACTTATAGATGGATGAAGTGTTAGTATTTTTCAGGGGATTGGATATTGATTCTAGTTATAAGATTTTGTTTTGGGACAAGATCTTCACACTTTCCTACCGATGATCTCCTAAATCTAATAGCTTTGCATACAGTGAAGGTTCAATTTGAGTTACCCCGGAACTGGGGATTTTGGACAGATGGAGTTGAATAAATAAAAAACGAATAAGAAAAAAACCTAAGACGTTGTCGAACAAAAAAATGGCCCTTGTGGTCGGGGATTTCATTTTAGAACAATTCAGCTATAATTCAATCGAAAAGGCGTTAAATAGGAAAACCACTTTGAATTGGCACATTAGCATTGCCCACTTTATTAATGTGGACCTCATATTTAATGCCAAGGATAAGTACTCTATCCGATTTTCCTACTAATGATTAATTGTCCTTTTTCACAATTTGTTGGCTTTAATTATCATTGGAATTAGAACTATATATTGGAATTATTAAGATTCTCAATTTGATTCGCTATATATTTTAAGAAATATAAAAGAAATGAGTAAAAAAATCAGTTGAATATAAATTCTACTTGTATAAGTTAATTTTATAATAAATTAAAATAAAATGAGTTAGTAAAATAATAAAATATCATTTACAATAAAAAAATTAAATATGTAAAAAAGACCTAATCAGAAAAAATATTTATTTATTTATTTAGTAATTTTTTTAACCCCTATATATTTTTACAAAAATGAAATTATAACAGCGTGTATTTAGTAGATTGGGAAGCTCATTCAGCAAAAATATAAAAAAGTAAATAAAAAAATTTAAAACGCAAACATACTAAAATGATAAACTAGGGAAAAATTGTATTTCCCCAAAAAAAAGTGCGTTCAGTTTACTGTTTTTTTAGTAACATTTTAAATTTTATTGTCTTAAAAGTAGAGAAATACTATGTATAATCATACATATACAGAAAATTAATGTTTAAAATAAATGTCATGCTTTTAAGTTTAAATTTAAATGATACTATTATCTTCATACAATCTGAAAGATTCTTGTAAAAAAAAGCAAAAGGTATATGTACTTTTACTATTCCTATCTACCTTTGTACTAATATTTTCTTTATTGTTTTATAGAACTTTCTACAATGGACATGTCATTCTCTATCAATTATTTTGATATTGACGAATATTTCATTGTCATTCGACTCTTCTCGAATTTTACACACAATTTCATCAAATCCAATTTCAAATAAGGCCTTTCCTTTATTTCGATACTATTAAGTTTGGTGATTCGTAAGGGCATATTATGTTTTTAATCTACATTAATGTACGGAATTTTATGGATAAATATTATTTATACTTTATTTTCAATGATTATTCCTCCCGACTAATCAACAGCACTCCTCCCCCAAATTAAACCCCAAATTACTCCCTCCCAATTTGGGTAAATTAAGCATTTTTAAAATTTGGAGTTTAATGAATGAAGTATAGAGTTTAATAAATGAAATGAGATGGGGAGGAAAGAGGGGTTGTAATAAATGGTGAATATAATTTAATAAATTAAGGATTTTTAAATAGCCCTCTTTATTTTTGGTTTTTTTTTTTTGTTTTTTTTATTTTAAATATATAATCATTTTGTAATTTTATAATAAAAAGGGAATTTTAGTAAATAGGGAAATTTAAATACTCCAAAAATCACTTTTTTTAAAATTCATTTTTAAACAATGGGGGTAAATTTATCAGTATTTATAAAAATGAAATAGATGAAAGTACATTTTTTTACATACTTAGTTGTTTAACAATTGAAAAACTTAGTGAGCAATTCTTCAGATGTGGAAACAAATTCTTCTTTTTCATTAAATTCCTTCCAATTTTTACTAGTAACATTCTGAAGTGAAACTATTTTATCTGTCTTATCCCTTAATAAAAGACCATATTTGTTATTTAAAATAAACTAATTTTATTTAAAGAATTTTTTTTTTTCCCTTTAAAAAGGTGGGTTTTCTTTTCCACTAATAATACTTTAATCATTTTTTCTTTCTATCTCTCTTACTTTATTAATTTTGATTAAAATTCGTGTCGTTTCAAAAGTTGTCTAATTTTTTTTAGTATGGAGAGAGTATTTTTTACTCCAGAGAACATGGGATAAAAAAATTCAATAAAATATGATGACTAGACTTCTCAAATATGGTGGTCAAAGTCAAAGAGCTGTGTTTAGGCTTGGGTTGAATTCCAGAACTGACATTTTTTTAAATGCATTATTAGATTTTTTTCCTTTGTGCATGAATAAAATATACTCCCTCCGTCTCCCATTAGGAGTCATGGTTTGACTGGGCACGGGTTTTAAGAAATGTAAAGAAAAGTTGATTGAAAAAGTTAGTGGAATGTGGGACCAACTTTTTATATCGGCTTTATAATAAAATGTGAGTGAAGTGAGTTAGTGGAATGTGGGACCTACTACTATTTATGGTAAAAATGAAGTGTGACTCTTAATTGGGGATAGACCAAAATGGAAAAAAGTGACCTAATACGGAGACGGAGGGACAGTACTCTTACTAACATTTGGATTAATCGTCATGCAAAAATAAGAAATTCTCATAGTAATAAATTTGCAATTAAAGAGGATAATAATATAGAAAAGAGTACTTATCAAATAGGAGAATAACAATACAATTAAAACAGGTGTTAAAAAAGCAAGATACAAATCTCTGTTTTGATAAGGGAGATTCTAATGCCCATTGCCACGTTTTCTTTTCCCTGCCTTATATCAATATCAAATCAAAGCAAACATTTAAGAAGAAAAAACTTATGCATAAAACCCAAATAATTTCTCATCATACGTTACTTTAAGGAGCTAAATGGAGTAATAACTACAGTTTGTGTTAAAAAATGCACAGATACCCGCACGTATGTGTATGTGTTTGTTTACAAACATCTGAAACTGGTGCTGAGCAAATAAGACAAGGAGGGTTGCTCAGAAAGTATTAATTAATTCTGGTGTGGTGGTTTTGAACTACTTACACAACTCATCCATTATCCCACAAAATTGGACTGCTTTATTTTCTCCATCCAATTTCCACGCATTTATATGCTTGACACCTCTTAATTTTTTCAATTGGTTTCACTTTTCTTGATCTTATATAACTGAATATTCTACCGACAGCTAAGGACCTACACTAATCTCTCATAATAATATTTTATTACTGTTACACAAGTAAGTGTACTTTATATATATGTATGTAGTAGTAGTAGTATATATTTTGGAAAACCGTCTTTAACTCAATTTCCACCATCTTCTGTGTAGATTTGAGCGAGTGTTTGCTCTTCAGATTTTCCCTATTTCAAAAGTGCCCCTTTTCCTTGTAGCATTCTTGAATTGGTTTTGCAGAAACCAGATTTTAGGTGTTGATTCAGATCAGATGTTAGCTGAGAATTGACTTTCAGGTGGATTTAAGGAGGCCCGTGATGGATAACGAAGGATGTAGTGGTAAACACACACTAAAGGTGAAATCTTGAACCCAAATATTTGGAGAAAAGGCATCAACTTTGATAATTTGTTACTAGGACTATTTATTTTCCCTGTGAATTTGTTGCAGAAAGAATCTTGGCGGACAGTATTCGCATTGGCTTATCAGAGCCTGGGAGTTGTGTATGGGGATTTAAGCACATCTCCGTTGTATGTTTACAAGAGCACTTTTGCAGAGGACATTCAACACTCAGAAACCAATGAAGAATATTTGGGGTTCTATCTTTTGCGTTCTGGACACTAACCCTGGTACCACTTGTTAAATATGTGTTCATAGTGCTTAGAGCTGATGACAATGGTGAGGGTGGGACTTTTGCTCTCTACTCATTGCTATGCCGTCACGCCCGAGTGAGCACTCTGCCCAATGGGCAGCTTGCTGATGAGGATTTGTATGAATACCGGAAGGAAAATAATGAATCTTGTAACAGTGGTGTTGGTTTGAGATTGAGGTCTGCATTGGAGAAGCATAGGGTGTTGCAGATGATTTTGCTCCTTTGGCTTTACTTGGGGCTTGTATGGTGATTGGGGATGGAGTTCTTACTCCTGCGATTTCGGGTATGAGAAGGCATCTATTCCTTTGATTTTGTTATGCTGCAAAGATTAGGGAATGAATTGATTGGATATGATATGAGAATTGCTTTTGATTTGTTTGAGTATACAGTGTTTTCAGCAGTATCAGGATTGGAGCTTCTTGTTTCTAAGCATCATCACCAATGTGAGTCTTTGAACTTCCTCAAGTTTGTCTTGTTTCATGCTGGCATCGATTGTCTATAACCAATGTGTTGCTCAAACTTGATAGCTAGTTCTTCTGTTAGGTGGTAAACTGTAGTAGAATTTTTTATGATTTCGTTTTGCACACGACAGTGTAAATCAATTATTTCCCTTGCCATGTTTTAGCTCTGTCTTAAGAGTTTGTTTTCAGCTCTTCAGTTAGATGCCGAGGTTAAAAGCATGTTTGACTCTGTGAACAGTGTGAATTTGTAGAGATTGGTCAAACAAGGGTAAAAGGCATGTTATCCTTGAGGTTTTCATTGGAATCAAAAGTCATATTCCAAAATTCTTTTGATTTTCTAGAGATTATCGTTGGATTGGAATTTTTTTGTAGACGGAACCAGTACAAAAATAAGGATAATGCTGTGGGGCCTTTGTTATACCAGGACAATTTTTTTGGTCTTCATCAAAGTTAAATATATCACCATTATCTAAGTATTGACCATTCTTGGTACGCTAATGTAGAGATGCAACTCTGATTAAGACAACGTTGTTTGTTTGTGTTCGATGACCTTATGAAGCGAGATTAACTTTTTAGTACGATGCGACATCCCAAAAGTTCTAGTCTACTAGACAGTACATCCGTGGATTTGAAAATGTTAAAATACAGTATAAAGTATTAAGCCTTGTTGCAGCAAGCTAATATTTGTTGGCTCATTCATTCCGTGTTCCACGTGTAAAAACATAATGTGGAACTGAACGGTGGCCTTGTTGAAAAAGAAAAGAATGTTAGTATTTGTTTTGCTTGGATCGTCGTCTATTCTCCCTTATGTGGTTCTCTTTTAGGTATATTGTATCATTCTAGTGCACTTGTTTACTCCAGTGCTCCAAGAACTGACAAACTGGAAAAGAATTTGGATGAAAAGAGAAACTTATAGGGTAAAAGGCAGAATAAAATTGCTCTGGAACTTTGAACATTTATCTCATATGAGATGTATTATGCAAGTGATTTAAGATATTATGCAAAGGTGACATACTGTTAAATTTGTATGTTCCTGCAGATATAGAAGTTCCAGTTGTTTGCATGATTCTGGTGTTCCTATTTTCTTTGCAACATTTTGGGACCCACCGGATCGGTTTTTATTCGGACCAGTTGTTATAACTTGGCTGTTGTGCATCAGTTCCATTGGGATCTACAATATTTTCCACTGGAATCCCCATGTTTACCAGGCACTCTCTCCTTATTACATGTATAAGTTCTTGAAGAAGACACAGGGTCAAGGCTGGATGTCGTTGGGCGGGATCTTGCTATGTATAACAGGTATTAAGAGCTCACGATTTTGTAGTTTCATTTCCTCCTCGAAACCAATATCTAAATGCAGTTACACGTTCAGGTTCGGAAGCCATGTATGCTGATCTTGGTCACTTTTCCCAGTTGTCCATCAAGGTAAATTCGAACTGGGTGGTTTTCTTTAGTCGATTGCAAAATATGTGTCATGTTAGCAAAGATGAAAAATATCGCTATTCCTGCCTCGTTGCAGATGGCGTTTAGCTTTGTGGTCTACCCATCTTTGGTCTTGGCTTATATGGGACAAGCGGCTTATCTTTCAACGCATCACATAATCGAGAGCGACTACCCCATTGGGTTCTATGTTTCAGTCCCTGGTATACGATATTCCTCATCGTTCCATCTCAACTTGAGCTATGTAAGCGTGGTGTTGGGGCTCTTATATATAGCTATTTATGGTGCAGAAAAGCTGCGTTGGCCGGTGCTTGCGATTGCTATACTCGCAGCTGTGGTTGGAAGCCAAGGCATGATAACCGGGACCTTTTCCATCATCAAGCAATGCAGCGCTTTCGGTTGCTTCCCGAAGGTCAAGATAATCCCACATCCTCTAAGATATTCGGCCGGATTTACATCCCAGAAATCAACTGGACTCTGATGCTGCTTTTGCTTGGCTGTTACAATCGGCTTTAGGAACACAAAGCACATCAGCAATGCATCGGGTAATGTTCACAACCGATAAATACTCGATCACCAGTCGAATATGTTAGCGTGTAACGTTCTGTTTCGTATAACAGGTCTGGCAGTGATAACCGTTATGTTGGTGACAACATGCCTTATGTCTCTTGTGATCATAATCTGCTGGAACAGAAGCGCCCTTCTCGCCATCGCTTTCACGCTCTTCTTCGGCTCCATTGAAACGCTCTACTTCTCGGCTGCGCTGATCAAGTTCCTCGAAGGCGCTTGGGTCCCCATCGCCTTGTCTTTCGTCTTCCTCATTGCCATGTCCATCTGGCATTACGGCACACGGAAAAAGTACGAGTTCGACGTACAGAACAAAGTCTCCCTCAACTGGCTCCTCAGCGCCGGCCCCGAACTCGGCGTTGTCCGAGTCCGGGGCATCGGCCTCATCCACACGGAACTCGTGTCCGGGATTCCGGCCATCTTATCCCATTTCGTCGCCAACCTCCCGGCTTTCCACCAGGTTTTGGTCTTCTTGTGCATCAAGTACGTCCCGGTGCCCCACGTTCGACCGAGGAGAGGTTCCTCGTTGGGAGAGTCGGCCCAGGAGTACGAGTGTACCGGTGCATAGCCCGCTACGGATACCACGACGCCCTCTTGGATGACGCTGCGTTCGAAGAGGATCTGGTTTGCACGATAGCCGATTTCATCCGGTCGGAATGGAGCCATCATAATAAGCATTCCGAGGACGGGTTCGAGAGCAACGAAGATGACGGTCGTGGGAGACCCTCGTCGTTTAGCGTTGGGGACGACAGTGAGGATGCGGAGGTTCCGATGAAGAGGGTGGGGTTTGTGGTGCCGGAGATAGACAAAGGGGGAGGCAGAGGTGGAGGAGCTGATGGAGGCGAGGGAGGCGGGGATGGCGTTTATACTCGGGCACTGCCACGTGAAGCGAAGGCGGGTTCGGGTTTAATGAAGAGGATAGCCATTGATGTGGGGTATGATTTCTTGAGAAGGAACTCGAGGAGCCTACATATATGAAGAGCTTTCCTTGTGCATCAACGTTGGAGGTGGGAATGATTTACCATGTATGATACTTGGTGCTAAGCACTCGTGTAAATAGTGAATCATCACAACCCAAAGTAACTCTTGTTTCTCTTGGATTCAAATCTAAAATAATAACACGTTTTTAAAGCTTTAGAGGGTTAAAAATTATGTATATAAACATTAAACTTTAGGAGTAGTATTTTTCAATTTTGTGCGGTCACAAAACAATTTAGCGTATACTACATCATAATTACTGTAAACACGTATGGTTCCTAGGGCTTATAGCACCTTAATTCAAAATTAACACCAAATCTTCACTCTTAGATTTTAAAATGAGTGGATGAGATTAAATCTTACGAATCTCAATAAATAGTAGACAAAATATCAACAAAAGGATAATATCGTCATTATGTTATCGTATGATAATTTTTGTGAATGTTTTTTATAGACTAAAGTCTCTTTTTGGTCCATAACATATGACGATTTTTTGATTTTGGTCCAGAACATTATCTTTTGAATTATTTGGTCCATCACAAATAAAAATATGTCACATTTAGTCCGAATCTGACGAATCATTAAAATTTAACAGTCAACGATTTTTAAATCGATTTTGACCGGATTAAGTTAATAATTATATTTAATTAATGTCTAATATATATTATCTAATAAAATTGGGGATCTGCGTCACCTTTGCCGAGCAGATCTCCGTGTGCCGTGCTTAGCGGACACCAAGGGCCTAACCTTCCTTGGATTCGACGACGGATACGACGACGGTTTCAAGCTCAGCTACGACACCAAAAAATTCATGACTAGTATACGAAGCAACGGCTCCAAGGCCTTGAGAGAAGCCATCGCCGCCGCAGCGGAGGAGGGCCGCCCCGTCATGTGCCTAGTCTACACGGTCATCCTCCCCTGGGCGACCGAGGTGGCGCGTGCGTGCAACTCTGGATCCACCCCGCAACCGTCTTCACCATATACTACCACTATTTCAAAGGATTTTCCGATGAAATCACCGAGAAATCGGATAATACAGGCTGGAAAATCCAAATCCCCGGAGCTCCGCTGCTCTCCAAAACCGACCTTCCCTCCTTCCTCCTCCCTTCGTCCTCGGAAACGCATAATTTTGCGTTTGCGGCGTTTAAGGAGCAGTTCGACTTGCTCGACGCCGAGCCGGGCAAGCCCAAGGTGCTCGTGAACACCTTCGACTCGCTCGAGGCGGAAGCGCTCGCCGTGTTCGGCCGTTACGAGCTGATCGCAATTGGACCGTTGATTCCCTCCGCCTTCATCGACGGAGAGGCTCCGTCGGAGGAAAAGTCGTTCGGCGCCGACCTCTTTGAGAAATCCGAAACCGCAGTCATATTTCTAATATCTAATTAACCCTAACCTAATTATATACTAGACATTAATTAAACATAATTATTAACTTAATCCGGTCAAAATCGATTTAAAAAACGTTGACTGTTAAATTTAAACAGTTCCGTTAGATTTGGACTAAATGTGACCCATTTTTATTTGTGATGGACCAAATAATTCAAAAGATAATTTTATGGACCAAAAATCAAAAAATCGTCATATGTTAAGGACCAAAAAGGGACTTTAGTCTTTCTTATATCTACATATAGTGTATTACAAGCAAATATCATCAATATGACATAAGAATATCAACACTAGTACAAAGAAAATATCAACAAGGATTTGATTGACAGCATTTTTCAAGATTTTTTATATATTTGTTGATCAAAAATCATGTCTTATCAACAATTACTTAAAACTAAAATAAAAAATATCAAAATTTCATCATCCGAACGTCGTCGGAACATATGCAATTGAGATCTCGTTGGAATCCTTATAAAATTATCTTTAATTTGATATATTTTTTTATGAAAAAATAATTTAAATCGAGAGAGTTACGTAAATTTAAAGTTTTAAGATGATTTTAATGAGAGAATTGACATTAATACCCTCTAATTTTATTTATTAATTTTCTTAATTAAAAATATAAGTTGCATTATTTCAACCACTAGATATTCTAATCTGATGGCTAAAATTTAGTTTTAGTTTGGAATTACTAATTATTAAGTTAGCAATTAACCACTCGTCATAGACGGATTATTCAAACATTTCAGCAGTCGAAATTGCAAATAGAGTTATTTTGTAGATTATTAAGCAAATAACCTTCTATAAAATACTGTGAATCAAAAATATTTTTTAGACAAGGAAATCGCAAAAATGATAATTGCATAATTTATTGGTCAATTAAAGGATGGTGGGATCATTATCTTTCACGAATTCTTATGCAAACAGTATCCAGAATTGAAGAAAATAAGTATGCAAACAAAATTCCAATATTGAGAATTTGATAGATAAATAAAGAAAATATTATAGTAGGAGTAATATGCATTTTAGCTATAGATCGTACTAATGACTTATCTTTGAATCAATTCGGCCCAAAGGAGTACAACAACGAGCCCAATCCGTTTAATTACATAAGCTTAACAAATCAGCGAGAAATTGCAAATTAAGTGGTCCGATTTAGAAAAAAATGTAGGACAAAGATTTTGCTATCTTAACTTACTCTATAAAGTAGACAAGTGATACATTGAGTCATTATGGTTAGAAGTTTCAAATAGTTTAACTTAGATACTCTTAATTAAAGGTACATAATTAGTTTTGCTTTAGTCGGAAAACAAGGTAGGTGTGATTTGTAAATTGCTTAGCCCTAAAGAAATGGCTTACCAATAATTAAATCAAACATAAATGCACCTAATACCAACAAAAATACAACACTTTGTACAAACAATCATCATATTCTCGTGTTTTATTTTGTACTATTACCAAGCAAATCACATAAATTTACAATTGAAAATTTGATGGGAATGAAAAATGTATTTTTGAAAAATTACAAATAGCAAACTAATGCCTAATTAATTTAATTACTTAATGAAATAAAAAAAATAATTAAATGGGATCCATATATATATATATATATATATATATATATATATATATATATATACCCCTATATAGGAGATGATCAAAATAAGAATGCATTTAAATCCAAAAATGCAGCCCAAATCTTGGCCCTAGGATTAGATAATCTAATGGTCAATAATTAACTCAAAACACGGAAGGTCATAATTAAGTAGTTTTAGGTCATATTATAAGATTTGGAGTTTATGTTATGTTAAGATTATTTTAGGTCATGCTTTGTTAGCATGACCTAAAAATAAACTAACTATGACCTAAAAATGCCCTACGTATGACCTTTGTTCTGCGTTTCTGTATTTAAATCTGGTCTTAATAGATCAAAACCCTATATATATATATATTGTATTGTACTACAGTGAAATATTGCTGAAGAAATAAGAGATTAATTGATGAACTCATAAAGGGCTTTTTCAATTTTATTTCATGAGATATATTTTGGTAGTAGTTCATTATAAAATATGGAAGTAGTTATCACCCTAGATGAGTTATTACCCTTGCAAAATATGGAAGTAGTTCATTATACTTATATTATATATACTAATAAAAAAAAATCACCGGATTGATATGATTGTAGGAATAGAATCTTTCCCGGTGGATCCAACAATTAAAAGAAACTAAAAGCAAAAAAAAATAAAATATGATTATATAAGCCATTTTAAACAGTTAAGGTTTGTCAGTTGTCAAGTGAACAAGAAAAACGAATATGCTATTCATGTATATAAAGAGAGAATCTTCATTATTGTGAAACCTACTGAATCGCAAAATTAAATTATCATATTATATTAAGTATATTTTTCAATTGAAGAGATTATATTATCTGGTACAGCTCTATATCGAGCCCTCCGCCACGTCGGCATACCTAACGAGACCGTTGGCCGCCGACTTAGTTGGCTCCAGCCACGCTCTCAAATCACAATCACCAACCGGTACCATTAATTTGTTAAAAATTATATTATGACGTTAACTATATCTCCTTTTAGTGTGAAAAAAGGTTAACCTCGCCCAAGCCCAACCTTTTAATGTTTACAAAAGAAAAAAAAAGGGTTTTTTGAATGGATATTTTGCTCATAGTCTTCACGTGATTGGGGAATTTCTACTCTATCAGATTAATCTATCTAAAAATAGTGAACTTAATCTTTACTTTCAAGATTAATGAATAAGCCAAAATTTATATAATCAATGTACTATAGTTTTATTGGCTATGCTTATAAATATTCCAAAGTTGTCTCGCATTCTATTCTTATTAGACCATATAATTGTTTTACTAGAGCTGATGTTTTGTTTTTATCTGCATAATAATTTATTTCTCACGAGTTATAAGATAGACATAGGTAGTAGAAACCAAAGTACAGAACTCAAATATACTCCATATAAAGGGTAATGATATTATGGGGTGAAAATGTGAAATCTATTTGAAATTTAGTACTAATACAAATCAAATTACAGAACTCTAGTATATATAAAAAGTGAAGAATATACTACTCCTACTACTTATTACTCCCTCCGTCTCAAATAATTTGTCCAACTTTTCTATTTCTGTCCGTCCCACATAATTTGTCTAATTTCACTTTTACCACTTTTGGTAGTGGATCTCATATTCCACCAACTCATTCCTACTCACATTTTATTATAAAACTAATATATAAAGGTAGGACCCACATTCCACTAACTTTTTCAACCCATTTTTCATTACAATTCTTAAAACCCGTACCCGGTCAAAGTGACCCGAATTATCTGGGACGAAGGGAGTACTGCTCTGGTGTAATCTAGACTTTAATCAAAGACCAATATTCCCGTTATGTGAGAATGAAGACCTTTTGACCGGCATTCCCGGTATCCGGTGACTCTTCTCAACGAACACTTGATATAATCCCGTTATAAAAGAAGAACGCTAAACTTGTGAGGTAGAAGAGCGCATTATTGTTCGCGGGAGGGAGAGAATCGACTTCTCATGGCGTCGCAATTGCAGGCAGCCGCGCCGGAATCGGACTGGAAATCCGACGTTTCAGCCGACGCTTTCGACGAATCTACATTCTTCCTGCGCCGTTGCTGCTGCATCTGGACTTTCCCTTGCTACGGCACGCCCAAAACCAAAAATTGGGAGCGAATTTCGACATCGGAGACCGAAGACGTCGCCGGAGACCGGAGTTGGTGGAGCGATGGAGTGGAGGCGTTTAAGAAGGTGAGGGAATGGTCGGAGCTAGTGGCGGGGCCGAAGTGGAAGACGTTCATCAGGCGGTTCAACAAGGCGCCGGCGCGGCCGAAGTCGGGGAAATTCCAGTATGATCCTTGTAGCTACGCGTTGAATTTTGATCAAGGTCCGGGGCAAAACGGTCAATTCGAGGACGACGGAGTTTTCCGAGACTTTCCGTCGCGGTATGCGGCGATCCCGGCGCAGAACAGCCTGTTGAAGGACGGTGCGACGCTCACGTGACCCCTGCGATCTGCGCTGACGTGGCGTGCAGAAAGTCGGTTGGGTAACGCAAATGGAATATAGTTGGGTGGGCACATTTATTTTATTTTTAGTGAATACTATTAGTACTCATTAATTTGTTTTAGGCATTTTTAGTTATTTAATTTTTTCAATTAAATTGTTAAATTACATGTTAAAGATTGAATATCTTCAAAATAATTTATTTGTAATACGTTTCCTTCTATGAATGATGATTTTATATACTCTATATATTATGTCAATGCGTGTATAAGTGATAGAGTAAATGGTTGTGGCGCGGTTTTGGTCTTCAGCAGCCTATAGGCTAGTGTTTGAATGCTTTTAGGAACATCAACTTTTTGTTTTTTTTTTATTATAAGAGTGAATTATATAAATAGTATTTGATCTTTCACTTTCGCATATAAATGGTACCTGATATTTATTTTATATCGTTTTTGGTACCCAGTGGCAAAAATAACCCTAGGTACCAAATATGTGATTTTTTTTCATGGGGGATATTTTTGGAAATTTCCATTAAATAGTACCAAATATGTGATTATTTTTTCTTCCTTTCTTATTTCTCTTTTTCTTCATTAGTTTCTTCTTCTTTCTTTTTTCTTCATTTTCTTCATTTTCTTCTTTCTTTTTAGTATTTTATCCTCCTTTCTTTTATTTTTTTTCTCCTTAGTAAAATATTTCTTCTTCCTTCTTTTTTCTTCTTTCTTTTTAGTGATTTATACATACATCTAATTGCATTCATAATATAAATAAAAAACAAAATACCTAATTAAATTAATTATTTAAAGTAATTAAATCAATTGAATATTTTTTATTAAATTATTTTATACTCATTTTAAGGTTGAAACACCTAACTAAAAATACAATTCACAATGTTATATTTTTATTAAGGCTATATTGATTAGTTACTAATTTAATGTAAATTAATAATAATAATTATTATTACATAATATTATGTGATTCATAACTTATATAATTATACTACAATTATTTATTAATCACTATCAGTTTTTAGTATTATAACAATAATAATCTATATTGATTAATTACTAATTTAATGTAAAATAATAATAATTATAATTATTACATAATATTATGTGATTCATAATTTATATAATTATACTACAATTATTTATTAATTACTATCAGTTTTTAGTATTATAACAATAATAATCTATATTGATTAGTTACTAATTTAATGTAAAATAATAATAATAATAATAATAATAATTATTATTATTATTATATAATATTATGTGATTCATAATTTATATAATTATACTACAATTATTTATTAATTACTATCAATTTTTAGTATTATAACAATAATAATTAAATATAATTATAAATATAGTTATATTTAAATATATTTGAATGATATTAAAAATAAAAATTAATATTAATATTGATTAATTATAATAGTATAAAGAATTAGGAGAATGAGAGAAGATATTATAATATCACTTTTGGTACTAATTTTATGTTTGCCCAAAATACCCTCTATGACATAAATGAGAAAATATATTTGTTTAAAGGGCATTTTGGGAAGAAAATTGCATCAGGTACCAAAAATGTGATTTATAAGTACCAAAAACGATATAAAATAAATATCAGGTACCATTTACGTGCGAAAGTGAAAGATCAGGTACCATTTATGTAATTCACTCTTATTATAAAAAACAATTAATATTCTGGGTCATATTCTAATGCTTATAGCACCCTAATCCAAAATCAAGACCAAATCTCCACCTTTAAATTTTAAAATAAGTGGATGAGATTAAATCTTATGAATCTCAATAAATAGTAGACAAATTATCAACAAAAGGGTAATATCGTCATTATGTTATCATATGATAATTTTCGTGAATGTTTTTTTATATCAACATAGTGTATTACAAATATCAACAATATGACATAAGAATATCAACACTAGTACAAGAAAATACCAACACATATCTATTGAGATTTTTACATGGTTTTATTGAGATTTTTTGATATATTTGTTGATAAAAATCTGGTTATCAACATTTACGAAAACTAAAATAAAAAATATCAAATTTCATCATCCGAACGTCGTCGGAACATATGCAATTGAGATCTCGTTGGAATCCTTATAAAATTATCTTTAATTTGATATATTTTTTGCGAAAAAATAATTTAAATCGAGAGAGTTACGTAAATTTAAAGTTTTAAGATGATTTTAATGAGAGAGAATTGACATTAATACCCTCTAATTTTATTTATTAATTTTCTTAATTAAAAATATAATCCATGTGACATTATTTTAACCAGTAGATCTTCTAATCTAATGGCTAAGATTTAGTTTTAGTTTGAGATTGCTAATTTATTAGCGATGGATCACTTCCCTATTCTTGCAAATATTAACCTTAGTCTGAAAAATATCTTGAAATTATTACTAACATTATTTTGGCTCCAGTATAGAGGTTATGGCTTTGTAAACTAATTTGACGTGACACATTTTTTTATGAAGCGAAGGCACAATTTAATTATAAGGTAATTTTTGGACTTTCCATATATACATAGTACTACTACAGTATATACACCCATAACTCAGAACTCATAAGGCTGTATGCAGTAAATCATCGTTCACAATGATACAAAGGAAAAGACGAGAAGCCATTATCTATATGAGTCGAGTTGCCGCAAATTTGAGTTCCTACTTAATTCTATATAGGTTCATGGGCTTCCTGGCTTTGGTGGAAATCCATGATTGAGCATGCTGTGTTTTGGTCTCTGTTAACCATTTTTGTACGGTATGCTTTGTATACGATCCAAGTTCTTGGTGATGTTTATGCGTTGTAAACGATGATTGTTCTTGTTGAGATGTATACTTGGGGTGATGTATGTGTGTTTTTTTATCAGAAACAATCAAAGTTCTTCTCGAAATGCTATACTTAGTGATATCTACATGTTTTTTTTAATTAAAAATGAATAGTGCTCAAGCTAAGAAACGATGGTGAGCTAAGAGTAAGAGTACAAACAACTAAAGACACAAACCAGGTGAAAACTAAGAAAAGTATATAGGGCTGCCACAAACACCCCACACTTCTCGTAAAACAGACAAGGACCAAAGCAGAAAGCTTGGAGAGCAGAAAAACATGTTCTGCAAAAAGAAGTCCAACCAACAAGAACAAGAGACAGCCAAAAGCATAAAATTAAAAACACCAAAAAAAAACACCACCACCAAGACCGAGACAAACGAAGCTACTCAACCGAAAAATTGTGAAAAGTGAAGACGTACCACGACCACCTCCAAAATATCACTGATTTATGCTTTTTCTCGGAGTCTTGGTTCTTTCCTCTTTCTAACGTTGATAAGATCATCAACACACTTGATTAGGTGAAAAGGGAAAGGTAGGACACCAACAACCTCTAATCTACATACCAAGCCAAAAAAGACCTTTTCCATATCCCAATTAGGGTTGAGTTTATGAAAAAATAACTCCGTTCTTTTCCATATCTGCATGTTGTTGATCATACACAATCGTTGTTCTTGTTGAAATGCTATAGTTGGTGATGCATACATGTTCCTCGGTAGAAACGATCAAGGTTCTTCTTGAGATGTTATACATGGTGATTGATTTCAAACGATTATTGTTCTTCTTTAGATGCTATACTTGGACCTTGGTTATCACGACCGCCGGCAGAGGCGGAGCTACGGTGGGGCATGGGGCCCCTTGGCCCCCCCTAGCCATTTAAACTTTAAGTATAATATATATATTCGGAAAATATTTATTGTCAAGGTGTTTGGACTTAAGATCTTACCAGCAGGAGATGCTGAGTTCGATTCTCACTCACTCCTATAGTTTATATATTTGCCCAATGTAATATTGTATTTTAACTACTTTTATTGTAATATAACTAATAGTTTTACCTATATTTTCTAATATCTATAATTAAATAATTTTGTTTTACTTATGAAAAAACTTAATTTTATTACTAGTAGTTTTTAGTAGGTCATCACAAATTGCTTATATCAATTATTCTTGATGTGATTAAATTTGCTTGATATGCATTTATTCTTGAGTACTACATATTTGAAAACATTCTTTTAGTTTTAATATTTTCTATATGATAAAAAAGGCAAAATATTAGAGGGTCTACCTCCGACTATCTGCAATGACAAAAACATCAAGAGATACCCGCAATTATTACCTACGGCAGAGCTAGAATTTTTCTTCTTTTTGGCCCTCCCGGCCCATCGTAAAAATTCTGGCTCCGCCACTAACTGGCGGTGACTGGATAAGTGTGTAATTGCTTGCTCTAATCAGGTTTAATTCCCCTGAATATTACATGTATTGTGGACACACCTTTAATTTGTAGATTCAAAGAAGTAAGAATGATGTTATAGGACATCCATAGTTTTTTAGTATAGAGATTCAGATATGGATTTGTTTGGAATTAATCTATAGCCCATTTATAGGTTGAGTATGAAATTCCACTGTTGATTTGTATGGAATTAATCTATAGCCCATTTGTTGTTTAATGGTCTAACAATCAAGTTGTCGAATTTAAACTTATCACATTCACATTCACAATATAAATTTGAAAAAAGTAACTGTACCCAGATTAATCTGAATTAATGACTATTTATCCTCAACGAAACAATCACTACTTGGTAAAAAATATTTAAAAAAAAATTAAAAAGACGTAAAATAGGAGGATTGACTAGGGTCAATTTTGATGGAGTATTAAAATCCAAAACGTCATTTAAAATAGTAGGAGTACTAATAATTGGACGTTACAAAAAGAGTATTTGATTGGATTGAATTGCAGCTCATTAATTATTTGGCAATATGAACGTTGACGCCACTTGAGCTATATGGCCTATGAGGGCCAAAAGGAAAAGACTAGACCATTTGATCTCTTACATCACTGCAGTTTCATATTTGTCATTTACATTTATGAACTTATTTAACATATTGTAGGGAATTTCGGTGGGGTCGAATGTTTGATCTAATTTATGGTTAATTTTGCGATCAATATTTCTGTCGTGTGTGTTGTCGTCTGATGTCAAATTTCATGTCGCTACTTTCACCTTCTCTTTGTTTCTTCTATAAACTATCAACTGTCATTCATTTGCTACTCTTACTCCTTGGATTTATTTTATGAACAAATTAAATCGGTAGTGATTGTGGTTTTACAATTTTTGTATGTTGCATGAGTAACAATTTTTGACACGATACTAACACGCACAATCTTTATCTTGTTTTATCACTTATCATGTTGGTACCGACGCATGATAAAGATATGAGTTGATGTCGTCTAAAATAATTTAATTTTGTGTTGGCATTCATGTCCAATATCTAAATGTGTATAAATACAGGTAAATTTATATACTCCCTTCGTCCCTGAAAATTTGTCACATATTTCCTTTTCCGTCAATCCCTAAAAATTTGTCACCTTTTACTTTTACCATTTTTGGTAATGGACCCTACATTCCACACTCTCATTCCCACTTTCTATTACATTTCTTAAAATCCGTGCCGGGACAAATAGTGTCAAATTTTAAGAGATAGAAGGAGTATTATTTAGTATTATTTTTATTTGAATTAAGGGTTTTATATATATTGTCGTGTCATCATAGTATTGCATCAATATAATCGAAATTGAGCTCATGTGAGCATATCCTTATTGCATGGACCGAGTGCATGAATGATCTTATCATGTCAATATATAAACGATGTGATATATTTAATGTTGAACGAGAAACTTGCCATCATGATTTGATATGTGTTTTAAGTATTCATGTGGAATGTCTATGATGTAATTCTACACGACGAACTGAATCTATTAAATTTTCATGATATTCAGTATCGTAAAATTTCAATTTGCACATACACTTATAATGATGAGTGCACAATAGCTTTTCAACCAATTATGGCAAGTGATGGTTTGTCTAAATTTAAATCTGACAATGGTCAGATTTTACTATGCATGTCCATTTGCATAACATGAGGTCCCAAGGCATAGTGTGTTGTCCTCATATATTTATTATGTTTGTTAACTCATGTCTATAAAGTAGAAAAGATTATAATGTGTGTGTTTGTGTTCATATACAATGGTCTGATTTTAATACTTAACTCTATCTTCATTTGGAGTTGAACATTGGTGTCATTTTAAAATTAGGAGATGTCAGATGTCAATCTAAGTTTCGTCGACTCTTTAATCTTAAAACGACGCGCGCTATTATGTTCCGAATGGAATAGAGAATATTAACATGAAATACATGTGAACATGTCTTGTTTATCTTGATTTTATTTTTTTGTTTAATTTATTATCTTGATTATAAGTAGAGAATGTTGAAATTTGAGGAATTATTGTGTAGAGATAATAAGAGTTGGGGGCCAGGTCCTCACATGGGACATGTTCCCTATACATATGCGTGTGTTATTTGGTAAGGTCGTGGGCTAGATATTGCTTGGTTGATAGGGTGCACTATGGTTGCCCCATTCCCTTTCTATTCTCTATTATCCAAAACAGTCCAATTTTCTAATCATTCATAGAGTTAATAAAATCGATACTTTTTTCAGTATATATCTATTCAAGTAAAAATTTATTTCTCCTTTTAATACTTCATCGTCCACCAATGAGAAATGTAAAATTTTACAGATACAAAAGGTTAACCTTACTTATATTTGTTTAATTAATAAATGAGAGTAAAATGAGTTATAGAGGTAAACTTATCAAATGTAATAAAAATGAAATGTGACAAGTAATAGAGTACACTAACACGGTAACACCATCTGATTTGTTCATATTATAATTTTTCTCTTTTTAATATTAAATTCTATCTAATACCGTAGAATTTTGTTGGGATTAATAATCTACTAATTGATAATTACCTAAAATTGAAACTGGACATATTAATTTAAACTCTTTGAAAATAGAAGGAAAAAGAAATAAATTAAGCTTTGATCTTGTGAGCTACTATAAATTAGATAGCCGAATAATAATTTCTAATTATTATAATTAAAAATAATATGTCAATGATACTCTAAGAAGATGCTCGTAGATTTTAATCGACATATCATTCTTATTTAAGAATTTTAATGTCTTTCTATATAATTAGTTAATTTAGGGACAGTATTATAGCTAGTGTATTAATATCTTCTATGTAAGCATTTAATTTATAGCTACAAGCCTAGAACCAAAGACCTAATTATACTAATTTTTGAATTATTTTTCCCACTTAAAAAACAAATGAGTAAATGGTGTCGAGGAGATTAATCCAACGAGAAATAAATAGCATGGACACATATGTATAGTTGTTATAAATATATGCGTTCTTGTTTGACTGTAAAGTTATCACTTAATTTCAACCAGAAAAAAGGCGCTTAATATTTACTTAAATAAAAACAATGAATACATTTATTTATTGGGGAGGGGGGTCTCAAATTGAGCATGAATAAAAATATACTACTACTTTCTTTTGATCATATTAAACATATGTTCGGCCACTTACAAAAATGCCATTGTAAATCAATGTTTAATTTAAAACTCACATCACTTATTTGTCTTTTATTTTCTGATTTCCTTTTACAAAATCGTTCTCTTCTTTCTTTAAATTGTTTTTTCTTCTTCTTTTGAAAAAAACATAAAATCATCTAATCTAACGGGTACGAAGTGATGATTGGGTTCAATATTTACGCTTGTGATGACAAAATCCATCAGTTCCAATAAATTTCTTCATGTTTTCTATTCCTTATAAAGGTGAACCACATTAATGGTTGTGAGTCGGTACTAAATTCACTCATGAATTAATCATGTTCTATTATACTATATGCGAAACGACACACTCTACTAAGGTGAAACAATTATGATTATTTACTTTTTATATTAATTAAGTACATTATGGAATAATTAAAGGCGTTATACTTTTCTAATGGATTCGGCCATTAGAAAAATTTATGTGCAAAATTTGTATAGTATATTATATTACGATCAAAATCAGTTATACCCAAATTAAGATTCACATGCATGGCCGCCCGAAAAATCATTTAAATATTTTCACTTGCTATCACTGACAAAACTAAATGAGTCTGGCTACGTGAATTTGATAACGTGATATAACATGTCTTGTCAGCATAATTTTGGAAGTAAACCAAACTTAGTCATGTAATTAGAATCGATTAAAATAGTATATATTTATATAAGTAATGGAGTACTTTTTTGGTATGCAAATTAATATTTGATCAACTTTAAATAATGTACATAGATGTAATTGTTATCATTTTATAAAAACTAAATTTTATTTCCCTCATATAAAATAATCGTTCTCTACATTCCTTAAAATTAAAGATTTTGAAGACGGTATAGATTTTAATTTATAATTAGTGAAGTAGGAGAGACTAGTGGAGTAAAAATACATTTGTAAATACATGTTGTAATTTTAAATCCAACACCAAACCATTGTGATACTATATTAAGCTTTCTGAGATTTGGTTAGACTAGTTCCCAAGATTTTTTTCATTCCATCACATGTCAAATCCCCCTTTTCATTAGTCCTCTCACCACTCATGCTGATGCTCCACTTTTTTATTACTACTACTTCTCACAGCCATTAACACATTTCTCTCTTTGTGTGTGTGTGTGACTGATTCTCTTGAACACACACCATTCTCCATAACTAGTATGGTTTCTACATGATCATCAGCAATGGCACCAAGTAGTGTGGTAGTCACACTTGATCGGCCCGACAACATCTCCCTGATCAAGATGAACGAACAAAATCCGGAATCAGCAAGATTTCATGAGAAGCAGAAAGCTGCAAGCCCCAAGCAGTTCACTTGGGTGCTTCTGCTGAAGCTGCAGAGGCTTCTGGCTTGCATTCCATGGGCAGCAACGAGCACGTGGGCAGCTCTCGGGTCGATCAAGAAGCGTGTAGCCTCCTCTGATCCAGAGGATCCGAGGTACAGAGGCAGATTGTACATGTTCATCAAAGCATTCCTTGCTCTCTCATTGATAGCCCTTGTGGTGGAGACTTTTGCCTATTTCAAGAATTGGGATTTGAGTTTGGTGAATGTTTATCATCCATGGGAGGTTGAGAGCCTTGTGCAGTGGTGCTACATGTCTTGGATGAGCTCAAGAACTGACTATCTTGCTCCTTTCATTGCTGCTCTTTCGAGATTCTGCGTTGTCCTCTTCATGATCCAGTCGTTGGATCGCCTCGTGCAGTGCTTGGGATGGTTTTGGATTAAGTTCATGAAGGTGAGGCCTGTTTTGGAAAGGGATGATTGTGGTGATGTTGAGGATGATGGGATGAGTTTCTATCCCATGGTTCTTGTTCAGATTCCTATGTGCAATGAGAAAGAGGTGAGTTGATATGCAAGAAAGGTAAATGTGATCATCTTTTGCTTTTGAATGTGACTGATTAACGTTTTCTTGTTGGATTTTGAAGGTGTATGAGCAATCAATTGGTGCTGCTTGCCAGCTAGATTGGCCCAAGGATCGGTTTCTTGTCCAACAGGCGCGCTGGTCATTCGTGAACAAGGACGAGAATTTGCTGACTAGGCTTCAGAACATAAACCTATGCTTCCATTTTGAGGTGGAGCAGCAAGTGAATGGCCATTTCCTGAATTTCTTCGGGTTCAATGGGACAGCCGGGGTGTGGAGGATCAAGGCCTTGGAGGACTCCGGTGGCTGGCTTGAACGGACAACAGTCGAGGACATGGACATAGCTGTCCGTGCTCACTTGCACGGATGGAAATTCATATTCCTCAACGACGTTAGGGTGCTCTGTGAGCTGCCAGAGTCGTATGAAGCCTACAAGAAGCAGCAGCATCGCTGGCATTCCGGCCCAATGCAGCTCTTCAGGCTATGCCTTCCCGCAATCTTAACTTCCAAGGTAATCTATCTATCATCTTGTAATAGAATAATTCAATGCCTTCAACGATCAAGACTCGTGTAATAACTCATAAGTGTTGGATTCTTGTAGATATCGGGTTGGAAGAAGGCGAATTTGATCTTCCTATTCTTTCTGCTAAGGAAGCTTGTGCTTCCCTTCTACTCATTCACACTCTTCTGCATCATTTTGCCACTAACCATGTTCATACCCGAAGCTGAGCTACCGGCTTGGGTGATATGCTACGTCCCCATTGTCATGTCGATCCTCAACATCTTACCCGCGCCCAAATCCTTCCCCTTCCTCGTGCCATACCTACTCTTCGAGAACACAATGTCAGTCACAAAGTTCAATGCCATGATCTCTGGCCTATTCCAGCTTGGAAGCGCCTACGAATGGGTGGTGACAAAGAAAACCGGGAGGGCATCAGAGTCGGACCTAATAAGCCTGGCCGAGAGGGAATCCAAGAATCAGGGGGAGGAGAAGATCCAGCGGAGGCTGTCTGAATCTGGCCTAGAGATGCTGGAGAAACTGAACGAGCACAGGGTGCCGGTTGTGAGGAAGAGGAACAGGATTTATAGGAAGGAGCTTGCATTGGCTTGCCTTCTGCTGACTGCAGCAGCAAGGAGTTTGTTGTCTGCTCATGGCATTCATTTCTATTACTTGCTGTTTCAAGGGATGTCTTTCTTGGTTGTTGGTCTGGATTTAATTGGTGAACAGGTTAGTTAAATCCTAGGATGTAATAGTAACTGTTCTGTTTTGTCTTCTTTTTTATGTGTATTGATGCTTATAGATAGTCTAGTTCTGAATAAGTGGCAAGTGTAAGCTTCAGTTTTCAATTGGATGTTATGGATAGTGTTAGCACTTAGCAGAGGTATAGATATGATTCTTTCAATTGTATGATAACCAAGGGTAAACAGTATTTTGGAATTATTTATATATATGTAGTTTTCAATAAATGAGTATTTAAGTTGGGATCTTGATTCCAATTTTTTGCTTTCTTATTCTGTGATTTTGTGGTGGAACCATTTTGTTTTATGATTGAGCTTCATTGAAAATGCACAAGAAATAAGTTTGTGTGCCTTTAGATACAAGATGATTAAATGTGAAATGAAGGTTGAGAGTATGGCATTGGATAAATCATAAATGAGTATGCAATTTTGGCAATGCGGATCTCCTACTCCAACACTCCTACTTCATTCCTACTCCAACATTCACAACACAATAAAATGATGTTATAAAATCCCACCATCACTTACATGTTAATTATAGCATATTATTTTATTTTATTTTATTGTGAGTGTTGGAGTAGGAGTGTTGGAGTCGAATATCCTTTTCGAAACTTGGGAGGTCTAAATTTTTAATTGGGTGCAAGACATAGAGTTATATACGTAGTCAATTGTGCAGTCCATTTACATTATCCAAGATAGACCTGTCATCAAAGTCTTAGCAAAGCAAGTTGGATTTATTTTGATTGTGGGATACAAAATTACAAATGCAAGTTAATATGCAAAATAGTTGCTTCACAGTAAGAAAAATATTTAGCCACAAAGAGAATTTATAAGATTTTTTTGAATTACAAATGCAAGTTAAGATATACTTATAACTATGTTTTGAATTTATAAGATTTTTTTTTACAAAACTAGAAAATCAACTGGAGACAAATTTCAGATTTCACATTTGATTGCAGTAAATACACAAACTTTTATTGATTTTCAAAATCTTATAAATTTAAATACAGTAATAAATTATGAGTAGAAATAATCTTGGCCGGACCGCTGGTTTGGAAGTTTGGATAGAAAAAGAAGCGGCATTCAACAGAGCCTCGCACATTAATTACCGCCGGAGCAATTCCATTCTCCACCTAATTCCACTCATTACTACGGAATTCTTCCATATTCGTTCTTAATTATCTTCTCCCGAAGTCAGAAATCATTCCCCGTTAAGGTACTACTCCGATATACATTTATCTTGAACATTGCACGCCACCTGTTCGACAAAATGCACAAACGCACCGGTTCCACTCTTCCACTAAAAATAGTGTTGTAGCAGGTGAAGAATCAATACTGGTGTCGTAAAATGATGGTTTCCTTGAGCAATGCGCTAGTCCTTTGTCCTCAGCAACAATGGGACATTGCAGCCAGAGTAGCATTGCGCTCTTCTAATGGCCGCTTCACGTGCTCGAGTAAAGGGTACAACCGTTTTCCAATTCGTCTCACGCTCTCGAGTTCGAAAAGACGGGCGAGGGCCGCTGCAGAAGGGTTGTGGGAAGACCCCGACGATGGGAGTGATGACAGTGAGTTCGAGGATGATTATGACGACAACGACGAAGAAGAAGACGAGGAAGCGGAGGAGGATTATAGGAGTGATTGGGAGAACAATGGGAATGATAAGGTTGTCGCTAGCAAAGCTGAAGCCTTGTCTATGAAACAGTACGAGGAAAGTCTTGTTAGAGGTCTGTGATTTGGAGTACTGCATTGCTTTTTTGCTTTTCTGCTAATATTTGTTACAAACGAGGAAAATAACTCAATTTCTTGCTTTTTTGTGAAATGCAGATGTTGAGCACATGTTGAGGCCGGAGGAAATAGCAATTTTGGAGCAGAACAAAACTCCTAACCTAGATATATTGTCAACGGTAGATTGAGTTGCTATGTAGCTATGATTTGTTTGCATTTGTGTTAGATGAGAATTGGTATATTGATTTCTTTTTTATTATTGGCTCATCTTGATCATGTTGTGTTGGTACAGGAGAAATGGAAGCCTTTCCATACCTTTGCTCTAGCTGGACAAATAAAATTTATGGATGGTCTCCTCGAGAATGGATATGATATCGAGCTAGTTGATAAGGTACATGTGTTTCCATTCCATTTCTTGCTTGGTTCGTGCAATTTTTTAAACGAACTTGGTTGGACAGGGTGGGTCGACTGCGCTGCATCTGGCAGTCATTGGAAAGAGAGAGGCCGTCATTAGTCATCTCTTGAGGAAAGGAGCAAATCCTGAAGCACGAGATCAGGTATACAACTGTGTGTGTGGTTATATATGATCATATTTCATTCCTGGATGGTTTCAAGGATTATTGGGCATTTTTTCCGATCTTGCACAGGACGGTGTTACTGCCCTCCATTATGCTGTTCAAGTAGGGGCGATGCAAACTGTGAAACTGTTGATGAAGTACAAGGTTGATGTGAACGTCGCTGATAACGTGAGCCTCTCCCTGCTTTAACCTTTTGATGGATATACCATATATGGTAGATCATATTGTTCTTTGCAGGAAGGATGGACACCATTGCACGTGGCAATGCAGACGAGAAACAGATACATAGCGAAGATCTTGTTAGTTAATGGCGCTGACATAAACAGGAGGAACAAGGTAACATTAGCTTTAGATCAACAGTGGATTAAGTTTAGAAAGTTAGTAAATTCTATCATTCGACTCCAGTGTTGATCGGATGTTCAACTGCAGGATGGGAATACGCCCCTTGATCTTAGCTTATGTTATGGCAAAGAGTTCAAGACGTATGATCTTGCCAAAATGTTGAAACAAGTTGCTGGTAGCAGAAATCTCGATTTAGGCAGAATTGGAGTGTGAAAGATGGAGACATGATGTTGCAGAAATCTCTTTTGAAGCTTTATGTTGCTGTCTCATTCATGGGATTAATCTTTCATACGCCAATGAAGAAAATGTATTATAGGATGTGATTTTGTTGTTTTCTTTAGTTTGTTCTGTCGTTTAACCCAAACGAAGGCTGTAACTAAATCAAGCCAATCGTGAGCTATTTAAAATTCAACCCAGAAAAAAGTCCATTCAAAACTCGAATGTTTAGTTAATGAGCTCTCGAGCCTCGAACCAGGCTCGACATCAACTAGGCCGTGGGTGTTTGGCTTGGTCAACTCTTTTATCACAGCCTTTGGTTGAATTTAAATTGTTTTCTTTTATGTTACTTAAATTATTGAGTGTCGATAAATGTTACTACTACAAAATGAACATACAGTCAGTCCACCTAATCTATCTACTCACTCAGGACTCAGCTAATAATAAAAAGAATAAAAAGGACAAATTTCAATTAGTTTTGTGAGTTGAAATTCGGGTGAGGAAGGTGACAATTTTCCACTCCACTCTTTTTTAATTTCTGTTTCTGTTAGTGGAACATGATCCCAAGTTTTGTGGTGGTTCATCGTAGGTAGGGTTTCTACTATCAATTCGAAAAACTGCAAATTTGGTTGAGCTGAGAGATTATTCGCCGTTGGTTTCGGAATCCTGCTGGTTTCGAAGTCGGGGAAGAGACAACAGAATGGGGGATGAAAAGGACGCCTTTTACGTTGTGTGGAAGGGGGATATTATTGGAGTCTATAAGAGCATCAATGATCTTGAATCCGTTCTTCGATCTTCGGTTATTTTCTTCGCTTTGATTTTACCTGTGCTTCTTTCTTCGTCTTCCAGTGTTTCTGTTGATCTGAAATTATTTACCTGTGATTATATGTGTAATGGCACGAGTTTTGTATTTGGTTCTAATTTATGTTAGGTTATGTTTGATATGGTATGTATTCAATTCTCTAGACTAGAGCCTTTTGTGGATATGAGTAACTAATGACGTTCCATCACTTTAAGCTTAAAGTTGCATCCTACTCCATATTTAATTTAAGTAGAAATGTTACAAGTAAAAGATTTACTGTTTTAGATTGTATATGAAGCAATTATATCTAATTTCTGTATGAGATGGTGGTGTGTTTTGTTCTGTTCTTAAGGTTCCTATGGGCTATACATAAATCTAGTCTAGACGTGGAGTTGACATGCTGAACGGCTGTATCAACTAAAAGTAAAAATTATTTAAAGTAGGAAGTCTTATAAATTTACAATGATGGATGGGCTCTTGGCAATTGGTAATTGGCAAAAGTTACCTGATTCCAACTATAATCTGCCTAACAATTTGTGAGATTGTGCTAAAGGTTATGTTCACTGAGTAATTATGTATGCACTTTCTTTTGTAGGTGGATGATACTTCAGTTCGCGTGTTCAAAGGGTATGGCTTGTCTAAAGAAGCTGATGAGTACCTCTCGTCACACGGACTTAAGAATGCTATATATTCTATTGATGCCAGTGAAGCGCAAAATGACCGTTTTGGCCAACTTATCACATGCCCTTTTCGAGTTAGATTCTGGACTTGTGTGCAAGTGAATGACTTTTATGCCCAAATCCTTTTTAAAACGTGGCTATATTTTATGCATCTGACCACACTTAGTATGCCTTCCAAGTGTTATAGCAGTGTGAACGGTGTGATAACCGGTAATACTTACAACATTTATTAACAACCTGCAAAATTTCTGAATATAGGAACCAAATTCTTCCACGAGTAAATCATCTAGCAAGAATCATCAAGAGAAGAGACCGCAGGTAATTTTAGTTAGGACTTGTGGTTGTGGAGTTGAAGCATGTGAATATGAATCTAGTTGGAGTTTAAGTTGTGAATTGTTCCACTCACCCTAGGTTGATACTTGGCACTTACTACTTTACATGCCTATTTGCTAATGGGGCTTTTCCTGGATGAAACCAATACATCATTTTTCATGTTATTTTGTATTGTTCCTGACAAGTTATGGCACTTCTACTTCTGAAATAGAGGCCTATATATAGACTTAGTGATTCTGTTGTGATCATTGAATAAACATTTAGCTCCTCTCAAAATTTTGTAGGTTAATTTTGATTGTGCTATGCGATATTTCTCATCATTTACTCACAACATCCAAACCTATTACCTACCAAATATCCAAATTTGTTGTTCTTTCACTTCTTATGTGGGACATGGAGCATATGATATGAATTTTCTTTAATGTGTTGCATAGTGCTAGGTTTATAAAGATGCTTGAAATAAATCTATTCCACTGTTCAGAGAAATATTGTGATTTTTAGATCTAGGTGATTAATTTTGCGCTGTTTGTGTTTATTTTCCAACAGATGATTCTTAAACTCTCTCTATCTTTCTGCCTCTCTCTTCCAGCAGGACATAGTTGGTTCAGCTTCTTTTGCAGCAAATCCTCAATTAAAACCTTCTAAATTAGACGATTTTCTTCAAGGTCTACCAGTTTCTTCTTACTGCGTAAGTTGTTATGAGTCATTCTCATGTTTCGATTCATCAGCAAATGGTGTAGAATAACCTGATCATTTAAATTGATATACTACTAGTTAGCTTCAGTTCCACTCTAACAGTGTTTTCAGATATTTGCGACAATCAGTATTATGGATGCTTCTGGGTTTTGACAAAGTTAATTGTAGGAAAAATCTTAAACCTACTACTAGAGGCCTTCACAGTTATTATGCCATAATATTTCATGTTTTGGTGGCTGACATATATTATGCTTCCCTTTTTTTCAATCCATCCCCTGAGGCATAAGTTTGTATGAGCTGTGTCTAAACATACTTTCACTCACAATTCCTGTTTCCGGTTATTTACAGAGTTCCTGTATTATTGAGTTTGATGGTGCTTCAAAAGGAAACCCTGGACCAGCTGGCGCAGGGGCCGTCCTGAGATCAGCCAATGGGGGCATGGTACTGTCATCTTAATAGTGAATGCTATGTCATTCTACTTTGATCAACTCTTTACACCTTGTTCTCTCTCAACTTGCAATTGACTGCCACATCATCGTGTGAGTTTGTGTGTGTCACTCTGTTTGAAGTTTTGACATAATTTGCCTCAGAACTTGAAATGATAAATCATGAGTGAAATATCCGAATAATCTACAGCATCACATAATTCGTCTATTGTTCTTGATTTCTAACATAAGAGCTCCTTACATTTTTCAGTGTGTCCATGATCTTGATAGGTATTTCGGCTGCGTGAAGGTGTAGGTATTGTGACCAATAACGTCGCTGAATACCGAGGTGCCATTTTAGGCTTAAGATATGCTCTCTCAAAAGGGTTCAAATATGTACGTATGCAGGGAGACTCTAAGCTAGTCTGCATGCAGGTACTATGGTCTTGCTTGTCCCATTTACAGTTTCTCATGTTTCCTTTATTTGTCCCTCAAACAACAGAAGAGGGAGAACTATCAAATGACCTGGTAATGTTAGCATAGTAGTAGGAATGGCTTACACACTTTATACTATTTGAAAAGCTTTTCTTTCTCATCTATTCTGAACATAATCTCTAGTCTTCTTTCAAGTAGTTACCTCCTTTTTGCTTTATCTCATGGACAGGTTCAGGGTCTATGGAGAACCAAAACTCAGAATATGGCTGACTTGTGTAAGGTGGCTAAAGAGCTCAAAGATCAGTTTGCATCATTTGAGATCCGTCATGTTGAAAGAGTGAGTTAAAAATATTATGACTTGATTCTTCCCTGCTTTTATTGAAAAGAGAACTTCTGTGGACGAAGGAATAAAGGGATTAAGTTCAATTACAGGTGGCTAAATTTTATGAAGTATGAACATCAAAAAGTGTTTCTGTTAACCATTAGCATCACCTATTGAAACAGCTTGTGCCTTATGGGGTGGCTACTGTAGATGTTGTACGCCACATGGTATAAGGTTTTCATGTTAATGTAGTGTCATTTGACTCATTCCGACTGTCTGGTAATAGTTATATGATCAGCAATCTTTGAATTATGTGGTACTGTATAAGATAATGTACTTTATCTACCTGGCTGATCTTAAATGCATTCCCTAGTTAATTTTTATGGGCCCATATAAATTCTCCATTTATAAGTTGATCATATTTTCTGATGGTCATGCACAGCATTTTATCATCAATTCTATCTTCATTAAAAATGCATACTCTTGCATGTTATCAGGAGTGCAACACTGAAGCTGACGCCAAGAAAACCCTTTTGCATTACATCTAAAGAGTAATTCCTTTAGATTGTTTTCCGCAGTTCCTACTTTATCGTCTCTCGTCATATACGCATTTGTAGAACTCACATCAAATTACTGTATCAGATGGCGAAATTCAAGTGGAATGCATGAAGTGAAGCTCAGTGGTCTGCTTTAAGAACGTCAGTTATTGACAAATGAATGACTGCATTTTTTTGGGGGAAAGCTGACAGTGAAGTTGTTAAATATGGGGAAGATATCTGTTAAAATGGAACTTCTTTTGAGAAGTTTTTGGAAGCTTCTGCTTACTACAATCGTATGTTAATTCAACTAGTTGTCTATCTAGGCTACATGTACTAGTAAAATTCTATTGGTGGAAACATAGGGAGGGAAATTGTTGCTATGATGGATGCAAGTTCCCCTATTCTGTAAGGAGCCGTTTATTATATAATCATTTGATGATGCAATTGCTGTATATCACATTCTACTATAGCTCTTTCTTAAATTAGAAATTGGTGACAATGAAAGGAAAAGAAACATGATCTGAAAAGATGGATAGAAGGAATGAATTCAGGAAGAAAATGCTACAAGCCAGTTCTGTTCACGCACTGCCAACAGAAGAGCTACATCAGTGCCTTCAAATTTGGTGGGAAACGACAATGCAAAGCCCGAGCTTCATGTTGCAGAGTTCGAATTTGAGCTTCTACGTTGAAGATTTGAGCTTCCCTGCATCCAGGTTTTATAGATTTGCCTTACATTTTATGGATGTTGAGCAGCATATGTATCGATTACCGTATTCACTGTATTCAGTATGCATTTAGGCTTTAGCTATGAACCTAACTGTGTTTACGCAATGAGACACGCTGTCATTGCTACAAGACACAAAAATTAGTCTCCAATCCCTGCTTTATTGAGAGAAAGCTTCTAACATCAGCTGGTAAAGTGCTGATGAATATGGTAGAGCGACGAGAGTGAGTAACAATTTCTAAATATGAAATTCCTTTCCAGTATTTATTTATTATTCAATTTTTGAAGTGCGAAGCACTGTATCAAGTTGTTTTGAACAGATTTCAGTCCTTTCCCGTATTTGTGGGTCCATTTTTCCCTTTCCATTAGATATAACGAAAAATTCAAAATTAAACAATCTAATTTTGTTTACTAACAATAAGTCGGTTAAGCTTCCGCCTAACAGAAATATTATTTTGTGCTTATCTAGACCAAATGAAAAGACCCACATATAAACATTTTTCTGTCCATTTAAGTATTCCAAGTTTCCAACTCCTCGGACATGCTCGGCTTATTTCATTATTTAAATTATGCACGACAAAATGCTGAAATTATAAATTGATATTGAAAATGGGGATAATGTTTCCCGCAAACTTTCCGAAAAAAAGCATGATTTCTTGCATTGGTTTATGCTTCTGAGGTAATAATCATCCTAATCGCATTCCAAAATGAATACTCCACTATACTAATTCCATTGAGCCCAGTGATTAAATAACTTAGTTTACATTTTGTACATCAACATTTTAAAACACCTAGCAATCTGTAATTTTTATTAATAATTAATTAATTAATCCATCTTTTCATGCATATTCTTGCTATGGATACGCCTTTTATTCTCCCTACATAAACATGCCTGCTTACCAGAATTTAAACATCGAATACTTGCTTAATTCCCTCTCTCTTATTGATTATTTTGCCTTTTGGTGTGTTTCATCTCCACAAATGACTTCTAAAGGGTTCATTTTCATGCTAGCTTTTGTGCTTTTGGTTACAAGAATGGTTAGTATAAAAGTTCACTAATTAGATTATGTGTTAATATTTTGTAATTATACATATGTGAATGATTGTTCTTCGTTATCGCAGGTCTCGTCCGCAGGAGACGTCAAAAATATTGAAACCGAGGTCACTTTTCTCTCCTTTCCCATTCTTCATCCCTAACGTATATCAATATCACACTATAAAGTTTACTCTCCATGCACAAAATGCATGTTTTTGCAATCTACATTGCAAAGTAGTGTTTCATCTCATATTTTGTGCATCACGTGATAACAGAACAACGATCATGGCCACCACCATCACCACCACGAGCATGCCAAAGCACCAGCGCCTGCCCCCGTCTACACTCCACTACATGCACCAGCTAAGGCCCCCATCCACCACCGACACCATGAGCATGCCATAGCACCGGCTCACGCCCTTCCCACCACCACCACAGGCATGCCATAACACCTGCTCATGCCCCCCCCCACCACGAGCATGTCCCTGTCCACGCACCAGCTAAATCCCCTGCTCACTCACACAAGGCACCTGCCTCTGCACCAATTCCTCCACCCCATGGTACAGATCTCACAAATTTTGTTCTTTTTTCAGCCCTTGACAAAATTTTCTTGTTTTCTCACAACCATCTCACATGCAGGTTGTGTGGCACAATGTGCATCATACTGCAAGCCGATTAGCCCGAAAAGGCCCTGCATGAGGAAATGTACCATGTGCTGTGCCAAGTGCAAATGTGTGCCTGGTTCCACAAAGTGCCACAACTGGAACAGTGTCGAAATCCATGGCCATCTCGTCAAGTGCCCTTGAAACCCGACACTCTTTATTGATCTTTTCCTACTTCGTTGTCATCTTCCTTGTCTTATCTCTTATTTGCCCGTGTCAGTTCATCAGTGTACCAACCACAAAAATTAACCTTGTTTTTTTTTGTTATGAGCTAAGTTTTCTATATTGTTATATGGCATCATCCTCTCTCATACATAAAAGACACAGACATCAAATCTATACTTCTTGTACTATCATAGATATATGACAAGAAACCCTTTACAACTTGATGTTTGAATAAGAATAGTATAAAATGCTTTTCAGTTATTATTAAAATAATAGTATCTGATATTATCAGAGCTTACAAACGGTGTGAACTTGTAATATAATAATAAAAATAAGAGATATGAAACACAATTTGCAATAAAGAAACCAGCCACTAGCATGAAGGCTTTTGCACAATACAATACATAAACTATGAATTTACTAATTAAACTGTATTTTTTCCAAGAAACAACTCATGTGCAGCATTTCATATATTACTCTAATTAAATTTAGTGACACAAAATGTTTAAGTGTTGAAACACAAGTTTGACTAGTGTCTGAGTAACATGTGATCTCACATGGACTCAGTCTCCCGAGACATATCTCAGTTGTCACACTTTATATCTTATGAGTATTTTAAACCTCAGTGAAGACTCTAGAACGTCGGTGCTTCCCTCTTTTACCATACTATCCCATCAAATAGTAGTATAGTCTCACACAACCTAAATGACTAGTGCTAATTAAATGGGTAAATATCAAGTCTAAGCTTCAAGGGACTTAGAACAATTATAAATACTTTGTAAGTTTCATGACAAGAATGGATTAAAAACTTGGTGTAAGTCTATCTTGAAGCTTTCAAAGTAGGGGTAAAAGCCTCGTATTTGAGTTAAACAAGTGGTGTAGTGAAAAGGGATGTAGTAGTATTTGTTTAAGAGAATCGAGAGGTGTTTGCACGTGGTGTGAAGACTGGTCATACAGCTAGACCCATTACAATATGTCTCATTGCATTATTCGATACCCCAAACCAACTCTAGTCTCTATATATATCACTAACACCGTCAATTAATCTTCAACCAAAAATGGCTTCAAAAGGTGTGCTTCTTGTCCTCCGCCTGTTTTCTTCTCATCAACACCAAAAGGGATATATGGCCTCACCTTTTTAAGTATTTTCTTACTTTAACATCATCCTTACAGTATAATAATGTGTTCATTTTGGGTAGGTTTCATCAGATGAGGAAAACAGATTCCTTAGTGAGGTGAATAATGCTTACAACAAGCCACCGCCACCCCCCCGCCACCCCTGCCTCCGGTAGTCAAGGTGACCCCACCACCACCATCTCCGTGCCCACCCCCTCCTCCGGTAGCCAAGGCATCCCCACCACCGCCACTACCTCCACCTCCACCATCGCCACCAAGGAACACCAAAGGTAACTAACTTTCAACTATCCTTATATAATGCATACATTGATTTGTTAGTAATACTACTAATTAAGCAAAAAATGGGTGAGCAGAGTGTGCTCCATTGTGTGTGGTTCGGTGCAAGAACCATTCGAGGAAGAACATATGCCTGAGGGCGTGCGTAACATGCTGCGCTAGATGCAAGTGTGTTCCACCGGGGCAGTATGGAAACAGAGAGAAATGCGGCAAATGCTACGCCAACATGACCACCCGCGGCGGCAAGCTCAAGTGTCCTTAATTCAGCACAATCTGCAAATTTTCTTCACTCCAAAACCAAGATAAATTATGAGATTTGCTCTACCTTATGTTATATTGATGGAGTGATTAATAAATAGTAGCAAAATGGAACTAGAAAGTTTGTTGATTCTGCCAAATCTATGAACTCGAATATATGTCTGTTTTCGCATCGGAACATCTCACTTAACTTATTCCATATTCAACTCAGATTCACCTTACTTATTAAGACTCTTGTCTCAAAATTTGTAACAACTTAATGTGTACAAAAAATATGGAATTACAATATTTCAATATATTAGATTCGTGTATGGTGAATTGAATATTTTCATATATACGGAGTAATTTAAATATATTCAGTACCATTTGAATCGGTCGCGCAATACAAGGCAACAACTAGTCACAGCTTTTTACTATTACAATCAACAGTCATACTACTCTTCTAAACATTTTCTTCTTGAATATAGAATTAGTGGATTTCAGTAAAAATTATGGAAAAAAATTTTATATGTTGAAATAAATTTACATTTAATAATATACTCAGCTTTGGCTCGGTTTGATTATAATATACTCCATTTAGTTGGATCTGCGTCGGAACGAAACAAGTGTGATTAAGTGAGTATTAGTTGAGATTTATGTAAAGGATACAATATTGAGATCCACATGTTTCAGACTGACCACAAATTATAATAACAAGTGCTTCCTTCGATCAAATAAGTTAATACAAATACTCGATGCAATATTAATCCACTCTAATTAAGTGTAGTGTCCACCTACAAATGTCAGTTCTAATAATAGAATAAGAAAGAAAAAAGTAATAAAAAAAAACCACAACACACATTGGTACCTCCCCCGGCTAGCCACACAATTAATTTGCATTAGTAGGCCCAAATTTTGTAAAACATTGAATCAATTGCAACAGGCTCAAAGCCCATTTGTGTTTTTCTTTAATTCGGTTTGGTTTATTCGAGGTCTCGAGTGTTTTCAAGTTTTCTTATTTTCTTGTTATTTTTTAAAAAATTTAGTGCAGTACTAATTTTGAAACAAGTCCAATTTCAAAATGAGAAGTAAATAATTTGATAATCATTTAGAAGTTGAACCTTTAAATATGGGTATCGGAGTATGTCCTTAGCGCTTACTTAGGAGAAATAATGTAAGTAAATATTGAGTAGAAACTCAGTTTGTATACAATACGAGATCAAGTAAAAAAAATGACATGCTTTTGTTATAATAAAACTCGTAAACTCTGGCGTAATAGTTGGCCCAAAATTCGTAGATTGAAGATTAGCCCAAGAAAGCGCCCGAACATGTTTTATTGTTTTTTGTCGCAAATGCTATGAATTTCATATAAGTGATTAAAGTAAATTCAAAAGTATTTAACTCCATTTACTTTTCCTTTATTTTCTTTTTTCCAAATAAAATTTATCAGTCAATTCCAATAATTCACTAGTACGTCAATTTTGTACGGTTTTTACATGTGTTTTTGCCCCCTTATAGTGAAATCATTAATTGTAGTGTATAATAAATCAACCAATTATGTAGACTTGTGTGGATGAAATTATGCAGCTTCAACATTGAATTAGAACACCTGAATTATTTTTCACTTTTGAAAAATCCTAGTTTCGAATTTTCTTTAATGCACAAATTCCATATGCATACATTGCAAATTCAATTAAAGAGAGTTTTTGACTTTTTGTGATTATCATGAAGATAGTTTTTGGATACGAAGATGCATTTCCGGAAATTAAAAAAAAAAAAAAAAAAAAAGGGAAAATTATTTATCCTTCGAATGAGTGCCAACAGTAAAATGTAACACATGTCACAACAGATGTGGGGCCACGTGACTCCCCTAAGCACCAACCAAAGCGCATGAATGGAGCACGTGCATATCCCCCACGTCATCCTCAGTAAGAAATATACACACATTTAGATATAGAAAACTATTGGATAGCTTTGAAAATGACAGGTCAGTTGAGAGGGGATTGCACATGCCCCCACTATCAAATACTACTACTCTACTTTTTGATAATATCACTATAGTATGGGTCATGGAAGTATAACCATATTGTATCATGTAACAATGCATACACACACCATACTAATAGGCAAACATCATAGAAAAATAATAATAATAGTGATATCATACGAGTTAGGACCATCTCCAATAATTTTGATCAAAATGGTTTTCAATTTTGTTCTATTAGACTACAAATTTTGGTGCATACTAACAATATTCAACCGTGAATTAATCAGAAAAAAAATGAGTATATCAACGGAGGTGTGAAAGCAGCCCAAAATGGTTGACCCAAATAAAAAAGAACTAAAGCTTGTTACGATCGACCCAATTAACCAATGTTTTTTCGTTAATTAATTTACAAATTACATGACTCTTCTCCAATAAAGAATGCCTGTGCATAATGAAGTATTTTGTGTTTTCGATTTGGAAGTTGTATTTTTCCTTTTTTTCACTTTTATGGTACTCAAACAGTTAATGATAGTAATTCTTTCTTGCATCACAATCATTTACAGCAAATAAGTTCAATTCTTATCTCTCATGAATATTCTTACTACATCTAAAATGAGATTAAGAGTCTTGATTTTAAACACTTACTTTTTGCATCTAAAATGAGATTAAGTGTCTTGGTTGAGTAAACCCATTTTTTAACAAGACATGATTATAAAAAAAATACACATATGTCAAAAAATTCATAAACTTTTTGGCAAAAAATAAGTGAGAGGACAACTCTGGCTTAACGTATTTGGTCTCAATAGAATGAATTATCACTATTAAGTTGTCCTGTTTGAAATAAGCATTGACATGTTTACATAAACGGAATATAAATTTAATTATCTAATTACAGCCCTTAATTACTCGTTTGGATTAATATTGCGCCCATACATGTAAGAAAAATTAAACTCCAGCATTGATTAAACAAATGAATATCATAGCATTTGTTCAACAATTATTAATTAAGAAGAGAGTGATGGCATGAATAGAAAAGGCATGAGGCATCCAATCTTGATGTTGAAGACTTATTCTAAAAATAAAATAAAGTGAGAAAGGCAAAGATGGGCCACTTATTATAACTTGAAGCACGTGACTCCGTCACGAGAATGAAGCGACGCACCGCCTGTAGCCTTTCACTCACGTGCCTATACAACTCTACCATATCTTAATCTATTATCTATGCCATTTTAATAGGTGTATTACCTATTATGAATATTAACACAATGCTTTGCCCATACCCAATGTCGTTATCATTATTTTTATACTAATATTAACAATAATAAATTATAAAAATAATCATAACAATTGGGTATAGGAACTTCATAACCCAATGTTTTGCCTATTACAGTTTGTGTTATTTCCTTTTGAATGAGGTCGTTTATAAGTTTAAAAAAATCTATCTACTATTGTGTCAACATAAGTTTATGTGTTTCTGATATAAGAGCTTATAATGTACATTAGTTAATTCATTTTAATAGTATAAGAGTTATGTTCATGTTCGTAATATATAATACATAATGATTTTTTTGTAATTTACTACTACTACTATAATATAATGTATAGAGTCGTATTTTATTTTGAATATTGATCATTAATATCAAGAATTATAACCAAATTATAGGTTTTCCCATAAACTTAAAACTTGGTGAAAAAATTATGAACTTTGGTATTGGTTTTGATTTTCCAAAATATCTTAAATCTAAATAGACATTATATTGTTGAAACTGATATCACATTAAAATCCATCCAAACTTTGATATTATCAAGTAGCGGGAGGTTTTTAATTAAATCCTACGTATGTATGCTTTAATATATTTTTATGCTGTAGTGATAGAGTTGTCTCCTAGCACTCCTTGTCTCTCTAAAAGTCTCTTATTTCTATACAGCTACTTGCCATCATTGCGAAAATTTATCCGGTTTTTAGCAACTTTTAGCAACTGTTTTAATGGTTTCTCCTTATTTCTCACTAACTTCAGACATTTCATTTTTACATCATTACTAATTTAATTGTTTTATTTTTGTATATAATAAAGCTAGCTAACTTATAAGACAAGACAAATAATAGTAATAAAGTTCGTTGTATTAAACACGAGTAAAAAATTACAACGACGAAAATTAAAAAAAAAATAGGGGAAATTATTTTAAATTAATTATTAAATTTTAAATTTATAGGGGGAAATTAAATAAAAAAAACTATTTTTATCGCGGATTATCGCACGGTGGTCGGCGATAATCCGGCAATTTTCGGGATTCGGCGTTAATTCTCGAATTAGCGCCGGATTATCATGATTCCTCCCCATTGCCGCGAATTTTCGGCGATAAACGCCGGATTTAACGCGAGTGCATTGGAGTGCTCACCTGTTTGTGATTAAATACACTCTTTATTTTAAAAACTCGTTATAATAGATCTACAAATATTTTAAAAACTCGTTATAGCCCCACTTTATTATTTATATAATATATATTACTATGATTAGCATTTCACTAATTTTTTCAATCTAATTATTTTACAATTTTAAAATTCTCGCCGAGTTAAAAGTGAGACATTTATTCATGCTCTGCCCAGATTATTCTATAGATTTCGGATTAGACTAAGATCCTTTGCATGTTAAACTAGAATCCATCTCATTTAAACCCGACCCTTATAATAGATTTTAGGTTACGTTTGATATTTAATTTATTAGTACATTTTTTCGGATAGAGTCTCTAACTTATCTATTTTCGTATTTTTTTCAACTTTTATTATCTACTCCATTTTATATTCTTATGAAGGAGAAATTGTGATACGTTTCACTAAGACAAAGTTCGGATGCAACGGAGATGGGAACCACCACACGTGTGAGGTCAGGGTGGGCATGGTTGCGCGTGACTCTATCCTCTTACATTACGTTCCTTTTATACTTAAACCGAAAACTCTATTCAATTATTTACTATATTTACTCATAATCTTACAAAATGTTGCTATTTAGGATTTGAAATAGACTGTAATCAGAATATCTCCTCGCATATGCTGTGATTGTAAAATTTATATCTCCTCGAATTCTTGACTATTTGTTGATTTAGTATCGAATAAAATAAGTGTAATCGATGTAAAATTTTGCAATAGTGAAATATATATTGATAACACACGTCCAACATGTTGGGCCACAAGTTTCACGTACCTTAAGTGTATATAAAACCTTCCCCACATCCACTTAATTAGAACTCACACTACAACTACAATCGTCAACCAAAATCATGACCTTCTACCTAATTCCTTTGAAAAATTAACACCTCTATAATAACTTATTGCTACAACACTATTCTATGAACATCTATTTTTTTTTTATAAATTTTCTCTGGCAATATATATTGATAAATCAGCCTCAACGCTGAACAAGCATGGATATATATAGTCGATTTAAACCCGTGAAAGATACTCATTTCATAATTTCATTGCGTTTTGCATTTTAGCTAATTTTGCATCATGACTAAAGAAATTAGTATTTTTAAAGAAGTAAGCAATTTGATAATTAGAAATTAGACGAGAACATTTTTACAACATCCCGTTTTACTAATTACAGTACCAACATTTTATAATAGAACAAAACATCCTAGTCACACGAGTGTTATTTTTCATTAATTAAATTAATTCCAATATTAAAACGGAAAACCAATCAGTGACCGCACGCAATAGGGAATCAAAATGACGATAATGCCCCTGAGAGGGTAAAATAATGTACTATTGCGTTATGAAAGGGGTGGGGCCCCACCACATCACGGCATTAGTTGGCCACGTGATGGGTGAGGCAGACAATTTCTTTTGATCACGTGACTTTCCCCGCTTTTCACGGTGATTCCGCCACCTGTCCTATTACTGTAATACAAATATTAAATTCATTAAACATTGATATTATTATCTAAACCGGAAAATAATGATTGTTAACTGATCCCTAAGCTGATACGATACCACTGCTGCGTTACAAGAGAATGTCCATGTTTCAGGAAACTCCTTTACCTTTCCTTTTTTATTATTTTAATATAAATAATTTTGTTTTTGATTATTTTATTTTTAGTTAAACTCTTGATGTCAACATTTATTTAATCTGTAAATGTGAAGGGGTATTTAGTTTCTTCATTGAACCTCTTTTTAAATAATATTATTGCTTAAATTTTACCATGCATTTTTCAACAAATATGCGTAAAATTGAATTATAGAAAATGACTGTCCTGTTTTAAAAAACAACTCCAATAATTGCACGTCAACATCGTAGTGTTGTGTGTTAAGCTGCCCTGGTTTGTAATGTGGACAATTTTGAAGTTTTATTTTGTGGCTTGTTTTTGTCTTCTTCCTAATTCCACAAAAAACTATTTCACCATAGTTCAAACTTTTCTCTTTCTTTATCTTCACTTTTTCAATTTTTTTGTTCATTGCTTTAGAGTGTTCAGTTTAGAATTTTTGAGAGCTCAAAAATTTGAAATTTAAATAGGTATTGCATTAATTATGCTATAAAATGCACTCTTCAACATATAAATCAACATAATTTCCCTCTTACTTTAGTTTGTTTTGGTTTTTATTTTGAACCATTGATGCTAATCAACGGAAGTATGCTTTCGTAATTTGTGGACATAAGTTTTGGAATAAAGTTTAGCATTTGCATCATTATAGACTTAATGCTAATATTGAAGACACGACATATTTCATGAGTAATTACTTGACACATGTCCCTCATTTTGTCAATATAGTCAACATGAAATCGTGAACTTGTCTAGATAATCCATTTATGACTTCATAATTATTGACTTAGCTGAAATCAAATTAGGGTATCATGCATGTTTCCTCTAGAGCTTATATAGTGTTAGTTGTAGATGTTAAATCAACTTAGGAAGTTGTAGCCTATATCTTAATTAATTAAACATTGGATAATAAGTGGTCATTTTATTCAATAGGTCGGGTCATATGACACAGTAGATAAAAACGTTTATTTATTGTGCTATTTAATATATCGTGCAATAATGATTAGTACTGATGTCACATTTTCGTTTTGTTATGTTATTTCTATCTTCATCCCAAATTAATTTTAGTTTAATATAAAGATAATTATTGTTTCTATGGTACAGTAGTACTACTACTACATTTGTCCCAAATTTAAGAATGAAATGTTAGTTAAATAAAATTAATAGCAATAATGAGGAACCTTCTTAAGGATTTTTAGAATTATAAATTAGTGGTATTAACAATACAATTGTAAAACAATCGTAGATTTTTAGAAATTCCATGTGGGCATAAGTGTCCCACTGTCTATTCCCCTCCGTTGATCACTATCAGCGGCTGTAAATATGCTTAAAAATATGTCAATATCTTGTTAAACACAATTGTCTGGATAATGACTTTAGAAAAAGAATAATACAGTTTCCCACTTATCATGATGTTAAATTAAGCAGTTAACGCTGCAAATTGAACAATTATTTTACAGAATTAATAAATTCTTGAAGGCACAAATTACTGAATTTTGTATATTACCTACCCTATGTATGGTTAAAATATACTCCTTTCGTCCCAAAGTTTTCCATTTTGTCATTTTAGATACGTACCACAAAGTTTGCCCCATTTGACTTTTTATCATTTTTTATAGTGGCCTCATATTCCATAACTCATTCTTACTTACATTTTATTATAAAACTATAAAAATAAGACGCAGCATTCCACTAACTTTTAACTCGTTTTAATTCATTTCTTAAAATCTATCAAATAAAATAAAGGATCTTTATGGGAGGGAGAGTATCTTTTATCTCTATAAAAAGTAACCTACGTTGTCTTGTCTCCCACTAGTCAAGTAGTCAGCCCACTAACCTTTCAGTCATTCTCATTGAACACGCAAATAAAAATGAATTTGTTACATTTAGTAACTATAGAAAAAATATTAAAGTATATTAATAAACTAAGATGGAAACATATAATTGTGAGATTCAATGTTTCTACACTAGGTCGATGCGGTACTCACTAATAACTAATATACATGTTTTTTAGAAAAAAATCGATTCCATTAAATCTGTCGGATTCAGGGACTGTATAAATAAAATGAATATTCAGGATCAGAATGTATTTCTAAAACTATACGACACTCCATTTAATTCAGCACCAAATTTTGCGGGGATGGGACTCTACATACATCACTTTATGTATTTTTATAAAAGTATAACACAGTCTACAATTTTATTGTACTTTCACAAAAAAACCATTTTATTATAATTTATTCCAAATTTATTAATATTACTAGCGTATTTTTCACTTAAAACTTGAGTCAATTCGACCTACTAACATTGGCGGAAGTTGATTGAATGTGATTGAAGTTTGTATAGTACTAGTAGTATATATTTTGTGAAAAAGATAAAACTAGTGTTGTCAAATTAAATCCGCTTCTGGTGATATTTGTAAGCTTCAATTGACATCAAAATTCCAACTATATATAATGTTAACAATACCCTAATTATTAACACATGATCCAGTGTAAGATAGACATTTAAGAGAAGTTTTATCTATTTAATTATGATTGTGTGGATGATCTTCAAGACTCACGGATGAATGAATATCTCCATCTTTTGACTTTTAGTGAAGGAAGAAGAAAAGTAACACAGACACTTGTTCACGCATATATTGATCATATACTAATTAATGTTAAATTAAAAAAATGGTATAATATTTGGATATTGGAATAACAAGCTGTGCATGGAAGTGGTATAAGCCATGTTCTAGCATACTTTGATTCTAAGAAAGTGTATTTATCTTTGATGCCAGCCTGTTTTGGGCTCTAACCCTCCCCCCTTATACCATTGATTAAGTACTACTGCTACGATTTATTTAATGTAAAAGCTTAGCTTGATTGTCGGACTTAAACCACCATGCTTTTTCATACAATTGCCTAATTATTGCTTCACAAGATTCCATACAAGATCCTACTATATTAAACTATTTTCTATTTTTAAACTTTTAATTTTATTATTACATACAAAGATCCTATATTAATGAAAAGTCGGGAGATTTACACTTGTGATTTCATGTTGAGAGCCTATTTTAGGTTGATGAGACATCTAATTTTTAAACTTACCAAATAGGCAAATATTATAGGTATGTTCGTCCTTTCATGCTTAACCATAAAAAGCTTTTGCTTAGTAATATTCGAATATTATATCCAATCTATTTAGAATTTAATAATAAATCGGATGCTCCTTTAAACTTGTTTCCATGTTTTGTTTCTAACATACTTGAAGTGATCGATATAATTGCATGAATGAATCAACATTTATCTCCAAATCAAGTGGATTTGATTTGGGTTTATTCAGTGTCAAACGACTTGGTTTGGCAAAACTTTTAATTTTAAATTGCCAAATTTTGTGCTTCTTCGATTATTTGCAAGAAATTAAGAGCACAACTTTATGTGGTAAGACTTTTGAATATGACTTGAATTAGTACAACATTTATCTTCACGCCTTCACTCTAAATGAATGATGAAAAGTCAATTTCGGGAATTTACGTAAAAATCACAGTTGATTCTTAATTGATATAATTGACTTCCAATCTAGTGATCAAAGAAGTGTAGCATCTTGAACTTGGATCACTATTGTTGGGTAATCTCTCCAAACTATGCCTAGACCACTATTCAAGCTTGTAATATTATATTTGTTGAGGGAATATTGGGATTTATATCATTCGTTGTTTTGCAAAAATGATGAGTAATAAATTGTTAGAGGAAGAAAAAATAAAGTTAGAGAGAATAATATAGAAGATAGTGCGTATATACGTTAGTCTGCTACTTTTTTTTACTTTTTTACTCTAAATATTTATTAGAGTATATTTTGTAAAACAATGTCAAATAACGGAGAAAGATAAAGGGGAGCACGTGGGTAAGGGAGGCCCCGCGAATTCCAGTGCAGTAGAAAGAGCCAAAGGGCTACAGCACGTGACTTTTCCTCCTTTACTATCCACATCCTTATATACTCACAAGTTACAACCTCTATTCAATTACTGCTTTAAAATTGGAAAGACATTTATTTTCTTTTTAAAATTAAACTAAGGGTAAAATAAGACGGATAATAAAATAAAAGAGATAGAAATTTATTGTTTTTTTTGAAAAAAAATGAAATGATCCCACTATAATGAGATAATGCGAAAAGAAAGCAGCATTAACAATGGACGAATATAATATATCAAACGAGGGATTATATCAAACCATCTTAATTAGGTTAAGTTCAGGTGCATTGCATCATAGTACTAGTACTATACTTTCAATTACTAAAACAAAATAATGATTTAATTTGTTCGTTGATGGAGTGAATCAATGTACCACCTGACTGTTGTTTGATCTAGTTAACTATTCGCAGTAGTTGCTATGGGCGGGGAAAAGTACTACCAAAATAACGGCATTATTCTACTGATAAAATACTAAAAATATCAAATTATTGTTATATAGTGATTTTTGGTATGGTATGATATTTACTTAAAAGATTTTGTTAAGTAAGCGTATGAATTTTCATATATCGCGGCATCTAAAATTCAGGTATATCAGTAAATTACGGTATATCTTGTATATATTTAATATATTTTAAAATTACAAAATCTAATGTAAAATCTAAATATAATTGTATAAAATATATTTAATATATTTTTAAATTATAAACTCTAAATAATATTCTAAAATTCAAATACTCTATTTTCATTAATGTTGAATTACGGTATACCGCAAAAGTGTGATATATTGAACTTTGGTGTACAACATATCGAAAATAAGGTACGGTAACAATGTCGAAATTCGTTATATAAAAATAGTTTTGTGCTTGAAAATTTTGATAAGATAAAGGTATGTTTATTTATATTTTTTCTTGTTACAAAAATGACTTTACTGCACAATTAATATTCGATTAAATTTTTTTGACAAATTTAGAGTTTGAGATCAATCGCATGGTGTGAAGTGTGATGGGCTTGTAGTTTTTATCCTAAAATTAACAACACCAGTATAAAATATAATAAAAAGTAGGGTTATTAGCTAATTTCTTTGTTAAATCATGTTTGATTTTCGTAGAGGTACTTTTACGTGTGAGTGAGTTAGATTTTTTCATAGAATAAGGTTACTATATAGTACGCCCTCATCCCAATTAAATTGGGTCGTACGTAAGTATTTTTTGGAATGTCTTTTCCAACATAAGTGTTCAAAATTTTTAACTCAACTTAATTTGGTGGAAGAGTACTAATTTTAAACTAATACAAGTATAAAAGCTAATACTAATAAAATGGAAGCATAAAAGAGTTGAAAGTTAGAAGACAAATGAAACGGTACAGGCAAGTATTTGAATTTCGAAATCAGATTCCAAATTTAATCTTTTGTTAAGGACTACTGTAGTTGTTAATTACTAGTTGTTGAGGTATGGTTTGAAATTTGGATTTACTCTGAGAAGGCACCGACAAGAGAGGAATTAATATTAATACTAGTATTAGTGTATTAAAATTGTTTAATTAAAAGGTTGTGCGGAGAAGAGAGAGGATATAGGATAAATTTGTGAATGGGGATCTGTGCAGTAATGATTTTGGGTTTTGGGGGGGGTTATTAATGAAAATGTTAGTGTTAAGTTAATTAATTTTAAGGTCAACCAAGATAAGTGTAATTAAGTAAGATTGTATGTAATTGCAGTGCAAGTAACTGCAGAGACGTATCTGAGTCACGTGACACCCCACACATTTACAGTGCGGCAGTTTTAAGGTCGAATTATAATGAGGGCGACTCCGTTTTGCCTTGTCCAATTGCACGTGCGCACCAACAATAAAACACACCCTCTCTAATAATTTGCCGTGAATATCCCTGATATTTAATTCATGCTACTATTTTTATTTTTCATATTAATACAGTTGAGTTTTATTCATAAAAATTAATGCTTTTAATTTAGGAAATATATCATAAAATTTCTTATTCAACTCGTTAGAGTCTTTTGTAAAGTCTATTTCACTATTCTGACCATCTATCCTTTCGTCGATCATCTCTTCAATTTATCATCTAATTAATTAAATAAATAAATTTTATACTATAGGCACGAGACATATATACATACAAACAAAATGTAACGGCTAAATATATATCCATTCACAAACCCCTTTTCCAGGAATTCATATCCATTCAATAACTGTAGCTAGTAATTTAGGCTACATATTTTTCTAAGATATGATTAACATTAATAAAGACATGAATTCTTCTCTAAAGCAATTGAACTTGAAAGTCAATATGTTGTATTTGAAATTGAACATCTAATTTGATGATTACTTTGACATGTGACATAGTAAGACTAGTATATGAATTGTTTGAATGAAATAATCCAATAGATATATAGACAGTAGAGAGATGCATCATTAATACAACAAGATTTAGTTATAATAATAAAGAAAGGTTAATCGGGATCACCAAAATCCCTTAAAATAATCCATTCTGAATAAAATAAAAATTAAATCATTTTCCGTGTGATGCCCGTACATAACACTTGAGCTGCCAAACGGCGTTTACACCGCCGCAACGTCGTTAACTCAACGCCGTTCCACTCTCTCTCGCCCAATAAACCCACCAATAACGCTTTATTCGGAAATACGAAAACGAAAACGAAAACGCCCCCCTCCCCCCACCACCACCATTTTCTGCTTACATATATACATACACATATACATATATATACAGTAAAACAAAGGAGACTTCTCCATCTACAGATGAGAGTTTTAAGAGAAACGATAATTGAAATTCCGTTTCTCTTTAATTTCTTTCTCTCAAAACTCTCTGTATTTCTTTTTGTTAGGGAATTGTGTCTGCACCTACCATCGATCCCGCGAAAGCCACTGCTCCCGGGGTTGCTTTTGGAGAATCTGAAGCTCAATTTTGCGTTTCTCATCCTAATTTTTCTATGTGTGCGTAAATGAATGAATCTCGATTCAAGCTCGACGCCTTCATTCGAGTCTTAATTTCGATTTTTCATTGTTTTGGAGTTGAATTGCGTGTAATTCAGTTGAATTGTGTCCAACTGCAGATTCGATGAAGGTGGAGGGAAATCATGCTGGTGCTGTTCATCTGAATTGCCGTTTGCGATTCTCGGCGAGGATTTTAGGGGAGAGAAGAAGATTTGCGGCGAAAGCGCCTCCGATCTTTACGTTGGAGGCGGATCTGAATCGGAGCTCGAATTGTACACGCCAAAACAAAAAATTTATAAAAAACTGCAGATTGAGGAATTAATTATACATGGAATTACCTCTTGGAACTGAAGGTAAAAAATAACGAATTCATAACCAAAATTCTGGGGGGAAAATTTGGGTTGGCTAGTGTGATTTTTAATTTTGGTGTGATGATTGAATTTTGTCGCGAAACAGGAAGAAAGGCAACTCATGATTTTCTCTCACTGTATTCGTCACCAGCTGCACATACCCACAAGATCCGTCTCCCTCGCAAGGTACATATTATTTGTCGCCGATTTTCAGTCAAGCAGTTACCATGGCGAAATTCCGTACTTTTTTCCTTTTTATTTAATTTTGCATGCTGCAGTTATTTTTTACGATGCTTTTTATGCAAAATTGGTCGCGTCAAAAACTGTGGAAATTTTTATGAGATATCAATTCTGGAAAAAACTCCGAAATTAGATGGATAAATATCGTTCCGATCGATTCAACATCTCCTCTAAATTTGACTGATAAACAGTAAAAAAAATTACTCCATTTCTTATTTTAGTAAATTAAAACATGTATATATTGGTGATGATTCGCAAAGCCTATGGTGTGTGGTTTGAATGGAAGGAGGAAGTATAAACTAAAAAGTAAAGAGAAAAGGAATCGAAAAAATAAGTGAAAAATGAGTGGGGAATTGTTGGTGGGGAAAAGGAAATAGGAAAATATATTGGGAGGGCAACCCACGAGTGGCGCAGTAAAAGTACCCGTGACCCCATCGGCGTATGTTAGATCTGGGCATTTGTCTTTAGGGTGTGGGCCATCCCTTGGATTGGCTGATTTTGCCTACTCCAAAAAAGGGTCAGGTTAGAACTTTTGCGATTAGCTCATCTCTATCTTGCTGCTGGGCTTCGTCAATTCATTATTTTACTCCGTTTTGTTGATCCCTTAAAATCTGGGACAAATGTCTGGGTTTATGCATGATCTTATTTTTTAGTTTTTTCTTTGTAAAAAGTTATTTGGGCAGTGAAATTTGATATGTAGTGCAGAACTTATAAGTTGCAGACACAAATTGTATTAACTCAGTCCTAAAGAAAGTGTTTTGAATTGCAGCCTATTTCAAATATAAGTACACAACCTAATCTGGCTATATCAGGAACTATGAACATTAAATACTCCTTATACTTTTTTGGGTAATTTTTTTGTATATAAGAAGGCATTTATTTTAGTGCCATCTCCTTTTTTTCGTCAGAATATGATTAACAAGTAAATATAATGAAATATATGTCACAAATTGAGGTAGAAATAAGGGTGCCTGAGAAGGAAAGAATTTTTGACTAGGCGAAGAAAGGCATCAAATATAGTAATATCTTGTAAGGTCTTGGTCTATGTATATAAGTATTTCGTTTCATCTTAAAATATCTTCAAAAAGAAAAAAAAACTGAAAAGGCTTATTGGTGCATGCCTGGTATATTGGTGGATTGATTATTCCAAAACATGTTTCCCGCAGAAATGGTAGCATTTGAATCATACTGCTTAACTCTCTGCATTTCTTTCTACATAAACTGCAGGCGGCTACCTTAAAAAAGCATGACTTCCTGCAACCATTGGAACGGGTGGGGAAGCATGTGACAACCCAAAGAAAAAAAGATATTAAAGCTACGGTGGTTGCTGTTGATAGGCCTCCAGTGCCAGCTCCTCCGGCCTTGGTGGAGCATATTCTTCCTGTGGCATTGGGACGATAGCATCTCTTATTTCAATAAAATGGTGTTCAGCCTGAGGGAGCATGTTTACTGCTCAGCCGAGTAGTACTACCAGGAACGACGAAACTCAAACTGCAGTTCCCCAGGGGTTTTACTCTATGGAATGAATCTGCAGTTAAAAAGGGAAAGACAGGGAAGGAGAATAGTTTCCACAGAAAGACATATTCTGCGAGGTATGTTTAATTCCATTTTGGTGGTTCGTCTACTTTAAAAAATGCAGATTCAGTTGACTATTTTCAACTTTGTACTTTTAAATATTACTTTAGCTCATAGCAATCGTTGTGTTCCTTGTTTGGGATGAGAACCCTTTTTGTTCATAGTTAAGCTTTGCATGGTGCGAGAAATTGACACGTCCATTATAGTATTGGCTTCAATTATTATGATTTATTAAAAGATGTTTGCATATCTGTTACAACCCGGGATTCTGTGACCTAGTGACTCACCTAATTTTAGAAAATTAGATAGACTCTATTTGATCCCCTTGTTATAATATGAACCACTAGTTTAAATTTTTACTGATGCTGGGAATTGTTGATGTTAACAGAAGCAGGGTTAATGTGGTTGGAGGGCAATGGGTGCCATTCTGGAAAATCCATCACAATCCTCGTTTAACCATAAGACACGCCACAAACTTCAGCTCTTTCTCATCTTCTCAGTCAGTGACTTGTTATTCCAGTTTTTTTTTTTCTTTTAGTCTTGAACATCCTTTGTAGCAATTTTATATCCCCATCATATAACTACAGTTAATTAATAGTATCTCATATTATTTGGCCCTTATTGTGTTTTCAGGCCATCATCATCTCATCAGAAGAACCAAAGTTTCATGGATATGATAATGACATCAGCTAAGAATGACCAAGAAGACGATGATGATGAGAAGAAGAAGAGTTCACCATCAAGAAAGAGCCATCACCCAACTCGAAAGGTTTGTTTTTCTCATTTAATTTAAATGTGTGCATTATAATAATATTCATATTTTACAGGTAATATGTCTGTGAAAGTTGAAGCAAAGACTATAGATCAGAAGCCTAATACACCACGCTCAAACACTCAGCTACAGAGCACGAAGGAGGAGCAAGATTAATGACAGGCATGTTTCTCAAGCCCTCACATTAAAGTTCAAGAACTGTATTCACTTGTCTAAAAGTTTTATAACAACTATTATTTTAAAATAGTAAAATTAATTTAATTATCAAAAAAATTATCATATCTCTACTTAAATGATTTCCAGTTCCATTCCATTCTCTTTTCTTATTTCTGAAACTAGGATGTGTGTTTGGCAAGTTTTGGTTACTAAATGGAATTTGAATTTTTTCTATACCAATATTTTCTTGGGAATACGCTTTAAAATGCTATTAGGCAGAGTTCACATTTTATGAATTTTTGGAATAAATGTTTTCCGTTTGGCAAGTAGAAGTATTCATCCAAGTGAGTTTTGTCACAAAAACAATCCTGCACTACACATTCTAAGATGGTTTTTGGTGTCTGCAGATTTCAGAGGCTGAGAGAGATCATTCCTAATAGTGACCAGAAGAGAGATAAGGCATCATTTCTCTTAGAGGTAAGCACAGATTAAAAAATCCTGTCTAACCGAGACAGGGATTTATTAACTTTAAACTGAGGTTGTATACTACGTTTACAGGTTATCGATACATCCAGTTTTACAGAGAAAGTAACCAGATATGACAGTTCATATAACATCTGGAATCATGAGCCACCCAAAATGATGCAATGGGTAATTTAATTTAATTGATTCTCATATTTTAAAATGCCATTCCTAAGTTTACAGTGTTGTAAATTATTGTTTGTTTTTAAATTTTTAGACAAAATTATGTAGTAGATAACAAGATGAATATATGAAAATCTAACACCAATTACTAGTCTTAAATTGCAGTGTTTGCAAAGCAAAATAACTTCATTACTGATTTTTTTCACTTTGTAGCAGAGGAATTGTCATGGAAATGAAGGTTTTGTAGAACTTGCACGAGGAGCAAGCACTGATTCTGCTCCAGCATCAGTATTTGGCAAGAAGTTCGACGACAGCAAAGCTGTCGTCTCCCCAGCCTGCCAATAGCGGACAAAATAGTAGACTCGACTTTTAGCACTGCCACTACTTTGAGAGAAAGAGTGGTTCAACCTCCCGAATCAACATCAAAGCCCCGCGCAGTTCATTCGTCAATGAAGCCAAACATCTTCACTCTTGGAAGTAGGACAACAAGCATTCCAGCCTCCCCAATCTCACCAAAACAGGCATCCGGTGTGGAGAAAACCCCATGACATGTACCCCCTTGACAGAACAAAAGACCATTGAAAGTGGCACGATCAACATCTCAAGCGTCTTTTTCCCAAGGGTGAGAGCTCTCGATCTTTCAACCTTTTAGGAAACCCATGTTTTTAAATTCCTGCCTAAGCTTAGCATTCGACATCAGGCTGTTGAATACACTCACGCAAGCGTTACAGAGCTCCGGAGTGGATCTATCCAGGCCAGCATCTCAGTACAAATCGATCTGGGAAGAAAGCAAACGCATCACACATTCTTCAACCTTCGTCTCCAAGGTGTGAAACGACTTTCTTTTCTTCTCCCTTTTCCCGTTAAAAAACTCGAATAGCTTATTTAAAACAAAGACCATGGCAGGAGGATGAAGCCGATGCCACCTTGCCTCGTTTCAACCGGGAAGGAGCCAGGGCATGCTACGAAGAAACTAAGGACTAGCTGAAGCCTGGTGCAATGGTATAGTATTATTCTTTAGTAGTTGTATTTGTTCATTTTTCGGGTTCCGTTTCGACAGAGCGGTAATGCCTGATTCAGGAACCATTGTACATGGGTTTTTTTGTTATTTTCTCCATGTTTTTCCACCAGTATCTGGGATATACTAATACACATATCTCAGCACACAAAAATGTTGTCTTTTTATGTACTACTATTTGTATGCTACTCTATTTATCATATGAAAGAGGCTTCCATTATGATATTAGGAAGCCCTACTTTTGGATTTCAAGTCTTGGTTGGTTATTACTCTCTCTGTACGTGATTACACGTCTTACTTTTACGTGGCTCGGGTTTTAGCTCAACAGGGGTTTATAGATTTTAGCCTTAAACATTTGATAAAATTTGTTGATTCTTCGACATGTGGTAGTTGGACCCATGGAAACACGAATCTTTTGGTAAAGTCGAAAATTCGTTTGGAATTTTTTTGCGGGACTTTTTTAAGCGAAACGATTGGTACTTCTTCGGCATTTGTCCTATGATTGTGATATTTTCGTTAAAATGTTAAAACGATGTGACAAAATGTAATATTAATCTATTATTCCTATATATTTATGAAATTACTACATTATTTTGATGCATATTTGAGTATGGAATATAGCTCGTGGATAATTTTTTTTATAATAAACACAACTAGGCATTATTATTGGAAAATGGTGGAGCCTTTACTTTGAAGTGAAGGTAAAAAACATTAATTTATTCTCCTTTATTCGAATTGTCGCAATTTTTAAATTAGTTTAGTAACGATTTTCAATTCTGATCCAACTTTGGTGTACTCCCAAAGCAACCATTCTACTTAAACCTAATTTAATCATCATATCATATCTTTTTGCATAAATTTATATGGAAATTTATTATGATTTGTATACTCGAGGCTAATTTCTTGGATCATACAAATTATATTATTTTCCACACTGAATTTCAAGCAAAAACATTTTCTTCTTGGGATCGATCAAGTTAAATTCTCGAACAAACACACTATCCTATTTAATTAATTTGCACAAATTTATTTGATCGTAGAGTGGTCCACTATTTTGATTATTGAAGTAATAAGTACTCCTCCGTCCGAATAGCCCGTTTTTCCATTTTTGGTCCGTCATAATAGGAGCCCTTCATAATTACTATAAATGGTAAAGAGGCTCACATTCCACAACTAAATTCCACTCACATATCATTTAAACTAATATATACAAGTGGGACCCCTATTCCACTAACTTTCTTCCACTCACTTTCTTAACATTTCTTAAACCCGCACCAATAAGAAATGGACTCCCATTGTGGACGGAGGAGTATTTCTTAAGAATATTTGAAGGTATAGAAATGTTATTGGTGATACGAATTTATCACAAATGGCAAGGATTTAGTCGAGATAATTAAAACAAAAATTTTGATTTTATTGCTCGTTTAAATCTTCGCCACTTGGCGTCACGCATCCACCTTGTTTGAATGAATTTATTTAGATAAAATTCATTTTACTAATTCTTGATTATAGGTTTAAATTCTGTTTTTTAAACAATTTAATTTTTTATTGCAAGTTGTAAAAGCCAAATCATGATAAGGATATAGGTCATAGAGCCCAATTATCAAATAATAATAACTGAAGACTTTGATCAGCATTAATTACCGGATAAACAAGGCCAATAATTTTATAATCTATCATCCTCAATTATTTAGCAACAATATACAATTATATGAGCATGATATTGCACTTCTCCCCTAACCATTTGTCCTTTCTTTTTTTATTTTATTCTAAAAAATCGTCGTCCTCACCAATCGAATATAAAATATTTTGCTTAATTATATTTAGATGGTGCATAATCAATGTATGTACATTGCACAATGTATTGATGTTTTAAATTATACCTACGCATTTTATTGGAATAGCTTCACTATTCAGTGTATACACATTGTGTCTATATTTTTGAATTCTCTTGAGAGTTATAGGCTCAATAATTATGTAGCATGATCATAATATCCTAATACTAGTATAGTATTTACATGTCTACATAAATATAATGCACTTTAGAATTTTTAAAAGATCTTGAATACTATGATGACATTTGACATTTTTTGTTGCTAAAATATTCAAATTTAATAATTGGAAAATGTCAAGCTGACTTTTTTGTATTGTTTTACATTAAATGTGATCTCATACTCGCTAGATGAAATTCCATGATGAATCTTAGCAACATTCTCTAAATGATGTTGACACCATTTGAACTAAAATTATAAGTCAAACTAGACAATATCAAAATAAATAGATGTGTTTCAGGAAGGAAAAAAAAAAGATCCCAGATCACAAAATTAAATGTATAAAATATGTAACATCCAAAATAGCAAAATTTTACATTACAAAATAACAAGTCAAGAAAGATCTTGAAAAGAATAAGAGAATTATGAGAAAAATGAAATGGGAAAGAGGGGTGAGAGTTTGGCAGTAAAATCAAATCTATATTTGCTTCTCTTTGTGTACAAATGCAGAGGAGTCGATATAAACCCCATTGAAATGAGAGGGTAGATTTTCTCTATACAAGAATTGCAATTATTGAGTTGGATATAAAGAACAACTTCATCAAGCAGCACTTCCCTAACCCCTCTTGTGGCCTTTCTGTAAGTGCCCTTCCCAGTCAAAACCCGCCTTTCTCGAGGTTGATCTTCTCTGCTCTCGATCCATCACACAGCAGCTCATTCGTGTCAAGGTTTCAAATACTAGTCAGTTCTAGTGGTTCGTCTTCACTCTGCGTTTCCAAACACTCGTAGGGGTTGGCGTAGAAGTAATCTTCTTCTTTAGGTCGGTCGGAATCACCAATCTCTTGGTCGGGTTTCCCATGCGTTCAACGTGAGCGTCTTTGACAGCAGTTGAAAACTGATCCCAGTTCAGTGACCCGGAGTTATACTTGTCTATCAATTCGACTAGCAGCTTTCTGTCGAGTAGAATGGTCTTCTTGTATCCAAGATGTCTAATACCCAAACGAAAATCACAACAGTCTCATCAAAGAGTTCAACAGATATTCAACTATAGGCATCGTATAAAAACAATGATCACGGGTGATACCTGCGATGTCCTTCAACGACTTTAGCCATATTTCCATCGTACGTGGAACAAAGATATCACTCTCCAGGGAAACAAGATAATCAAGAGCCGCCATCTGAGACGAGTGATTCTGGAAATACCTAAGGTCGGAAGAGTCCAACAATGTTTCCTTCCTCACCTATTATATATAGACAAAGGAGATGATGAATACATCAAACCATTCAAGTCAAAAACTAATGCTTATAACAGAGCTGGTGTATTCCTCACCAGATTTGGATACGATGCTCTGAGACTAGAAAGTCTTCTTTCTCCTCGATAGATTTCCCCAGCAGCTATGTAAATCTGGATATTACGATCTATGTCCAGTGCCCGTAACGTGAGGACAGTTTCTTCGGGTGTCAAAGGACATAGACCTTCTTCCTTTTCATATCAGAATCTATAACCTTCTCTTTCCACCACGGGTAGGCGTATCTTTAAAATAATATGCAAGTTAGTTACGACACAACCAGTATTCCAATACTATAATGAAGTATGTACCAAATCATTACCTCATTTGTGTTAGTTCCTCCACCTCGTCCGCACCACAACCCTGTGTACAACCAGAGAAGGCTAGCATGTCCATCTCGTATCTCAGGTGGAGCACGATGAATGGACCATTTTGCCTAAGAATTTTAATGACTTTTCTGCCCAGTTCCTCTATCTGAGGTGTAAACCTCAAAGCACCAAAATTAACTCTGCAACGGAGCCTCTGAATGTCCATAGGCTGATCGTTATTGGCAAGCCGAGCATCTGTTCTGTTCAAATGGACAACTTTATATTTCTGGATCAGTGGAAGAATCTGCAAGCAAGAAGAAGGAAAGATGAATAAACTTGTACTCTGGAAGAGCAGAAAACAAAGAGCAACACGGACCTGATTGTGATAGTACGAAATATCTGACCAACTAACAGGGGGCATGGTATAGATGATTCCCAGCTCGACCCTCCTCTTGACCCTCGGAGGCAGCTCCTTGGAGTATCCGAACTTCATCTCTCAAGGATGTAATGAAATGGTCCACATCAAATATGTCTTCGAACTCACTGCAAGCACTCAAAACATCTCTATTTAGGCCGGCGAAGAATGTTTTCAAGACTCAGTGAACGAAATAAGCAGCTATAGAATAACTGAATGGATATTCATGTGCATCAGCAAGCAAACGGACCTAGGATCGTTCCAGAACGAAGTCTTGTCAAGTTCAGGAACCACCAATGTAACATTTAGATATCTCGCAATGGCAACCATGTCGCATATCGCAAGCAAAGTCGATGTTAGACAGATTCGAGGTAAAAGGGAAACCCCTAAATGCCTAAATGAGGTCAGTAGAGTTCAATCTCCGATCATGTCAAGGTTCGTTACCCACCGCAGCCCGCATTTGATTAAGCCCTCCGTTGCACGAAACCATCAAGTACCCGTTGTTCTTGTAAACCCCTATCAGAAACACATGTTTTTCGAATCATAGATCAGCACAAGATACTCGTTCATGTGGCAAGCATTCTGATTTCTGATTCAATTCATGAGCATGAAGGCGACAATCAAAGCACACAAACAACAATCAATTCACCGATGAAAGGAGAAAACAGTTCATCATCTCTGGAAATAAATTACTAAACTAAATCCATTGAAATTAACGACCTCCACCATAACTACAAAATCAATAAATGAGGCACAGCAATCAATGCACCATGGCAGAAAACACAATCAAGCTCCAAATTCATCAACAAACGCATCCACACAGAAATAGAAAACACAAAAAACAATTAAATCCACCATTAAAATCCCTAGATTCAGAGTCCCCTTTTCCATCAAATCGAGATAAAACACAACCGACACTCACTCTTTGGAGGCAAAACCCTCGCTAGATGCGACTGAGCATCCAAGGCGGCCGCCGCCGCCGATTCCTGCGAGAAGCAAGACGGCCAGCCCTTCAGAACACGAAGCCCCGAGTCTCGCTCAATGCCGTCAGCTGAACTAAGCAAGTCCACAGAAAAATCGACGTAGTAGCTCGGATTATCCAAAGCTTCATCCTCGATCGCGACACGACGCCGCTGTTTCTCAGCTTCTCCAGCTTGTCGCCAGCAAACGCCGCCGTTTTGAGCCCCATTATCCCCCACTTCCGCCTCCGCTTGCTCTCTTCACAGTCCTTCAATCTACACATTCCTTCCAATCGCCTCTCTCTCTCGATAAACTGCAATTCGCCTGACCACTTCGTCTATGCACAGTTTGCACCAAAATTGGGGAAGTCTGATTAAATTGCTGGCAGATTCAACTCGATAATTGCTCCAGACGACGGAAAATGGGGGGGAAATGGTTAAATTAGAGGTGCATTACTGAAGTACGGTGATCTTCACCAGTAGATCGACGAAAATTGGAGGAGGATTTAGAAAAATCGAAGGTTTTGAAGAGGATTGAAGTGAGAATCGGCGGCGGGAATGTGGCGGAGAAGCAGCAATGGAAGTTGAAAGGAGCTGGCGGAGGAAGCTGCATCTGAAGGCAAGCTCCGAGCAGCGATATATATAAGTGCGTGTATATGTGTGTGTGTGTGTGAGAGAGAGAGAGAGAGAGATAGGGAGAGGGTGTTGGTGAATTAGTGTGTGGTGCAAATCAGAGGAAAATGGAAATGTTGTGTGAATAGGAATGAAATGTCGACCTTTCCCGATTTAACCTTCCACGAGCCTCTAATCTAATGCGCTCGCCTCACACTATGTTAGTGTGTTTATGTGTCATTTGCTACTTTCGTGTGCAATTAATATAAGTCTTGGTTTGTCATTTTAATCCGTTTGTTATTAGGATTACGGTTCATTTTTTCATTAAATGATAAGTAGATTTTACATTTCAATCAAAATTTATTATAAAAAATATTCGCATTACACTATTTTCTTTCACCAAATTTTACTTTATATACTAAATTCATCTTACAATAGAAGTAACATTTATGTGAATGCGGATTGACTATTTTCTTTCACCAAATTTTACTTTATATACTAAATTCATCTTACAATAGCAGTAACATTTATGTGAATGCGGATTTTAAGATAACTATGGATCTCATTTATATAATTAGTTTTATAATAAAATGGAAGTAAATAAGTTAATAGAATGTACTTAACATTTATGGTAAAGTTAAATGTGACTTTTATCTGGGACAACCAAATGAAAAAATGTGATTTTATTGATGAGGTAGTATTTCTTAATCGGACCAAAATGATAAAATGTGCCGAAGTCAATCGGGACTATTAATCGGGATGAGAATATTAGTATTATAATGAAATCGAGCGAATGAATTAGTGAAAAATAAAGTATTATAATTAACTTTGATAGTAGTATAAATGAAATGAGACTCTTATTTGCAAAACGAGACTTATATTACAATATTGAGTTATTGAGGAGTATTTTTAATTATGTGATCTCACAAAAGTCTATTAAAAAGTTTTTTATACTTATTTTCACATTATATTAAATTAAAAATAGGTGTAGATAAATTTGTTAGGATGTTTTAAGGAAATAAGTGAATTTAGATGGAATGATTATAACTTTGTTTACTTAATATTGGTGAAAAAGAGATGACAGTGAGTGGATAAGGGCATTCGCAATGGTCGGACATGCTCGTCCGTCGCATCTCACATCGGCAAGATCGCGGACGATGGGTTAACCATCGTCCGCGGACGATGCGCGAGGATACCATCGTTCGTCACATCGCCCGTCAATCGTGGACGACGCGACGATGGGCACGCGTTTCGAATTTTTTTTTGAATTTTTTCAATTTTTTTTTTTATTTAAACTCTACTATTCACTACCATTTCACACACTCCAATTTCACATCTCTTCAATTATTCTCTCTCATCGACTCAAAATGAATCCCAACGACTACGATTGAGTACATCAAATGGCCGTTGACGGGCCTTGACTCGAGCCTTGTTCGATGCGTTAATGAAGCCAAGGCGAATGCTTGGCACAAATGCAGCGGGAGTAGGCGGCGGCGGAGGCGCGGGTCCTCGCCGATACGACGGCGGACGTTGTCCCCGCGAGCACGACGTACCGCATGAACGTCCGTCGTCAGATTATTTTGCCGAGAATCAAGGTGGGGCCCGAATATTTTTCACCGTCGTTTTAGAATGAGCGAGATCTTTTTCTCCGCATTGTGCACACGTTGAGGCCCGTGATGAGTACTTCTAGTCAAGGGCGGCGATCATAATGATGGGGGCCCAAAAGCTACTCCCCGCCTCCGTAAAAATAGGCTCATTTGTAGACACTACAAGTTTTAATGACAAATTGATAAAATGAGAGAGAAAATGTATAAAAATATAGGCAAAGTAAGACAGATGAGGAAAAAAGAGGTAAAGTATGGGATGAAAATGAATGGAGCTATTTTTACTGAACATCCAAAATGACAAAATGAGATTTTTTATGAACGAGAGAGTTTTAAATTTATTAAGTATGTTCAAGTGTTTTGAAGCAACTCGAACATAAGCTATATAAAAAGTCGCTTGAGAAATAGATAATTGAAAAAAATATGTTTGAAGAGCGTAGCATTTGATATTAATTTTACTTGGATTAGATTATATATTTGCATATGTATAGAATTATTTTCTATTCTTAAGTTGTTAATATCATTCTTTATGAATACATATTTAAATTATTTATAGAAATTCTCTAGAGAGAAAATCAATAAAAATACTATTGGAGAAAATCAATATTAAAGAATATGATGAAGATCAACAAGAAAATTAAAAATTAAAAATAAAGTTGAAAAATGAATTTAACATTAAATGCACCATGCAGGAATCGATCTTTGAATCTATTGAATGAATGACTCACATTCACACCATCTAGGCTAGCAAATGATAATATAAATGATGCATATATATATATTATATATACTAAACGTTAAAACGTGGGGCCCAAGGGCCCCCTGTCACCGTGGCTCCGCCACGCTTCTAGTATCGGAAGACGGGATCGGCAGACCGGACTTACGCCGTGCGAAGTGCACGGTTCGATCCGCCAGATTGGCTCTGACAAGCGGATATGTTCGACGAGTACCTTCACGTCGGGGATACAACCGGCCGCAAATGTCGAAGAATTTTGTAAGTTAGTTGTGGAGGCTTTTGCGACACATATTTGCGACGCCCGATGCGACGATTGCGAGCGATGCGGATGCACGAAACGGTGCACGACTTCCCGGATGCTAGGAAGCATCGATCGTATGCACCGGCGGTGGAAGAACGCCCGACGGCCTGGAGAGGCTAATTTACTAGTGGCTACAAGGGCAGCCACCCAACGATGATCCTAGTAGCCGCCGCGACCACCGCCTCGGATCCGGCATGCCTACTTTGGTGTAGCCGGGTCGAACAACGACATCAACGTCCTCAACTCGTCCACCCTATTCGCCGATCGGTGCGGGTCGCGGTCCGGCCATTCGGTTCACTTCCAACGGCCGCACACATCATATGGGTACTACGCGATGGCATATACCCTAGGTGGCCTGTTTTTTGAAGACGATCAGCTGCCCAATTAGTGAGAGGAGAGTCTTGTTTGCGGCAAAGCGAGTCCGCGGAAGGATGTGGAGCGGGCTTGTGGGTGCTCCAATCGCGGTGGGCAATCGTGAAAGGTCCGCGCGTTTCGTAAAGGAAGTCATCGCGACGTCATGTATGCGTGCATCATCATGCATAACATGATAGTCGAACAAGAACGTGGTCATGTCACCAATTGGGTGGATGATGAAGCCGGATCTAGCTCCAGCCGGCTACCTCGCCGGTCACTCGAGGATTACCGACGCTCGGTGCGGTTCTAGAGCGACAGCCTCAATGCGCAACCAACAAGACCATACTCGGCTCATGACCGACATGATTGAAGAAGTTTGGACCCGCAACCGCCGCATTGAGAAATTGTAGTTTTTCGTATTGTAATGTTTGAATTTTAATGAAATGAAGTTTTAGTTTTCCAAATTTTGAAGTATTTAAATATTCAAATAATAGAAAAATGCTTAGGCGTCGCTAGGGCTGCTAGGGGCTATATCGCCTGCATCGCAGTGGAATAAGAGGAGGATAAAATCGACGTGGCGGTCATAAGGCGTCCCATTGTGAATGTCCTAAAGAACGAGAGATGAGAAAAGAACTAAAGAATAAAATTGTTTCTGCGTTATGACGTTGTCGACCGATGACCATTCGATGAAAACATAATGTCTAGTGTTACGTAGATATATCTCCTAGTCTTTATAAATTATTTGTTACGCTATAAATAAATAATTCTGAATATGTGGTCAATGCAACTCCTAACAAATTCATACGGTAATTAAGGTGGGTTTCAGTTTTCTTTTCTAAATTTTATTATGGGTGAATCAAAATGAGTAAAGTCTCGTTGACTAGCAATATTATAGGTACACACCGACATTATTAAACAATAACCGATCTATAATAAAAATAGGCAAAAACAGTTGATATAACAAAGAAAAAGTTTTATCCTTTGCACCTCTAAAATTGTGGTGAAACATGAAGTGCATTTATGATCATACTTTAATATGGTGAGATCTAAAGATGATACACATTGCCCACGTTTGAGATAAATTGGTCAAATATGACTGGGCACACTAACATGGTACAATTATAATTTTAAAAATAAAATGGTACTCCTCCATCCCCTATTAATTATTCACTTTTATCATTTGTATTTGTACTTTATTAATTGTCCACTTCAATTTGTTACTACTATAAATAGTAGCAATGCTTCAGATTCCACTAACTCATTTTATTTGTATTCTATTATAAAATTAACATTTATATATAAAATTAGGATTCATATTTACATTTTCAACCCACTTTTCTTTCATATTTCTTAAAATCTACTACGAGTAAAAGTGGATGATTATTAATAGTTGAACGGATATAAAAGTAAGAACAAGATGGATAGAAACATTGAAGCAAAAGTGTAGTAGTAGTATTTATTTTCATTATATTTTCTCATAGGGTAAGAGTAGTAGAATAGCAATATCCATCGATAGTTGTTGTTGGTGCATGAGTTCAACCACAGCGGATAATCGCTCTGGCCAATTACAACTGAATCTATGGGCAAATCAGCCAATAAATGAGAGCCAGCTAAGGTCGACCCCACGATGATAAAGTATTTGGCACACGTGTCAATGATCGAGCGGGAACGGATCACCACGTGGCGGTATCAGATCACACGACAATATACCAATATTTGCCTGTCAAATCAAAGATACCGAAGCCGACAATTTCTCCTGTCATTTCGCGCTATAATAAGATATATAATCTCTTCCTTCATTTTATTTCGGAATGTGGAGTACTCCCGGTAAAAAATAAAAAGAAATAAATAATAAAAATAAAAATTAAATTGTGAATGATCTGAGTTTTAATATGAGGTATATATTATTATTAGTAGTGTTCAATTGTGTTAGGTAGCAAATATGGGGGTTCTTTTTCCAACTTGTATTTTTCAGTGAAGACCAAAAATGACAAATGTAGTTATCGAACGGAGGGAGTATTATTTTACTCCATCCATCCCATAAAAATATGTGCAATTTTAATTTTAGTCAATCACATAAAAATACGTGAATTCTATTTTTAGAAAGTTATTCCAATTTATTACTCATATACATCAACTTATTTACAATTTATACCACCATTAAACACTAGTACTAATAATGTGAGTTTCACTATCCACTAACACTATTTTAAGTTTTTAACTACCTTCATTCTCTTACTTAATCAATTTTGCATTAATTCCGTTCATATTAATTGTTTATATTTTTATGGGTCAAATGGAGTATTTAATCCTTATTTAAATCTTCACAAGTGAATTTTTTAAGTAGATTAATGTATTAGTACTAGTATTTGGTAATGTGTTTATTGGAGTATATATTATTTTCAAATACTAGTCAATAATCTTTCTTCCATTTATAATTAGGAATTTCATATATTTCATGTACGAATTTTAATAAATACAAAGAAAATAATAATGAATATGAGTCACACTTCTATAATTAATTTTAAATAAAATAAGTTAAATGAGCTAATGAAAATAAGATTTATTTACTATTTATATTAAAATTGTAATTGAAATTCTCATTGATATTCCTGTTGCCGTACAGAGAGATATTATCAAAGAAAGGAATCAAAATTCAAACATAGAAATAGCTTCGGTCTCTTTCTTCTTCTGATGATGATGTTATATTGTTATTTTTCATTGGCATGTATTTCGTATATTCTTAATTTTTAATCGTACAGAGACGATAAATGGAGAGACGATGAGATGAGAAATTGTGGGAGTGTCGGTTGGACCATAATAAATCAGTACGGATTTTATTTTTTAGAAACTTAAACTGGAATAAATTATTCTATTTTTTGAATAAAAATGATAGAAATTAGGAACTACCTCCATAAATACACAAGGGCCCAGCATGAATAATGATAATTAGCCCAAATCTGAAAAGAACAAAATCATATTTATGTGCATGTCTCATTCTTTATTAGTATCGTGTCTATTTTGGATTTGGACATTTAGTTTAACTCTTCACGAGGAAATATAATAGAGATGGACGTATTTTCGGGGGAGTGTTAGGGATCGCACTCTTAAAATACAATATCATCATTTTTAGCAATTATTGTACTGTGATGAAAATAATAAGCTGCCATGAGCCAAATTTTTTTTTTGAAAACGAATTTAGATATTTTGTCATTATCTGACAATTTTTTTGCAAATATATCACACGCTATTAGCGTTTATAATATTGTTGTATAAGTGTCACATATGTCACTTTAAGAGGGATTGTCATTTTAATAAATCTATTTTCGCATTTATATAGTGAATTTATTTTATTTTATTTTATTTTTTATTGAATTCAAGAATTAGGATACTGAGCCTCGTATTTTGATGTTTTACGTTTATAAATTAGAAAGAAAAAAATCCTGAAGCTAGAATGCTCGAAGTGAAAATTATTCTACTTACGTCTAGTCGAGAAATTTGTGTATTTAGTAGTATAAATGATATTATTGCAATAAAGTAGTATTGTGACACCCCAACTTATCTATGTATCCCAGTCGTGCAGGATTATATTGAAGTAGACATTTGTAATAATAAAATACTAGTATAGTTTTGGTCTATTAAAAAAACCTATGATTAGTCATTTTTCACTATCGTTGCATTTACAAACATGCGTTATATTCAGTGTTTTCCTTTTTCCCTTTGTCCTGATATAAAATGTCTAATTTTTATTATCTATGCATCAGCAGCGATGGAAGACGAGTCGCCTACCATCACCGGGATCATGATTTTAGAAAATAATATTCCCTCGGCACACCATAAGTGACCTGTATTTCTTCCCGTCCCAGCTAACGTGAATTATTTATTGTTTTCGTAATGTATAACACAATTACTCTCTACTAACGATAACAGAGAGAATTAGAGTTTAACAAATAAAGGTATGTCAACATTAAGTCATTTCAAAGCAACCTTTCACCTCAGTGTTTTGTTCATATCACCTTCTGCATACATGTTCATCATTTTCCTTCAACCTGTAGATTTCAACTGGTATGGCGACCTACATTTCAAAGAATAGTTACGCAAACACGACTAGGCAACGCGAAGAACTTGTGCGAATCAAATAGAATTAACAACAGAAGATCAGATCAGTTTCAACCTGAAACAGATTGTTGCTTATACATGAGAAGATGTAATCACAAAGAGTCGTACTGCATATATCGGATCGTATATGGTTTTACGACTGAACTACGACGTGGCATGGACAACAACACCTAGCTGGATATGAAGTAGCATTCTAGGATAGAATTCAATGTAACATAAATTGAGAAACTATTCATTTATGAATATCACATGCATCAGCTAATATGTAGAAACATTTTTAGTACTGGAATGTTGCACATTCCAAACACTCTCTATTTACTAAAACTACATAAGTAGTGAATTTTACCAAGAGAGCCTAGAATCTGAACAAGAATGAGACTATGATTATAGCAATTTATACTGCAGTCCCACATGTTTATTGCAGGCCATCATAAATGCGTTAGATGTTAATTTCATAACTAAGTTTTTTTAAAATGTGATGGAAATTAGATTATTATTACTAGTAAATTCGGTGATGATAAATGTACTACGAACCAGTCAAAAAACACGGACAATTCGACCAATGAATTTCGAGTAATAGGACAATGATGGACATGAATTACAGATTACATCGACTATCAAATCCAAAGTTCCCCTCCCAACAATCCTTAATAATCCCAATATTATTAAGTAGAGATGTTGAGATCGAAAATAGAAGTAAGAACTTTCTCAATGATGTCAAGAGAAACAAGAGAAAATGGGATTTACTAGTTTGAATAAATTTTGCAGCAGTTGAATTCTGTGTAGCATCGTGATTTCTGCCCTTACCTTAGAATTTCTTCGATACTCATCTCAAAGAACCGATATTATTGTATGTACTCGTTTTCAGTGAGATTCTTTATCATCCTCCTAAAAGCATACAATAAAAAGTAACTGAGTTGGTATCAATTTAAGCTCAAAAGATGAGAGGCAAGCAAAATTATATGCAATTATGCATTATCTAATGACCAACTTTGTTGTTGAATTTGATTGTTAATGCCAAAAATAATGTCACAAACAGCGACCATTATAATGCCTCACACTTAGGCAAAGCTAGGCAAGGATAATGCTTGTAGAAATTCAAAAATTACTATAACAAGTAAATGTGCTAGCTTGATTGATGGTCTAAGGATAGGATGAGAACAGCCTACAGCTATTTTTCACTTATTTGACAGTATATTCATCTCGAGGCTTTAGTCAGTTAATTTATGACCCCTTTTGTATTCTGTGATGATAGAGCAAATTATATTCAACTCCATTTGAAAATCAACTTTCTTTTTAGTATGCAAAGTAAAAATGATAGAGGTGTTTCTCATGAAAAATATCTCCTGGCAACACAATAATAATAGAGGTAATAGGAAAGCAACTGCAATGAGAAACAACTACTGCACTTACCTAGTTATATTTTTTCAAAGCCATCATCATCTGAGTCATCATTCCCATCATCTGAGAAATTAAAAACACAATGAACATGCTGTGGGAACAACTAAAACAAATTGTCATCACTAATTAAGTTCTAACTTAGGAAAAACAGGATAGTGAAGACATGAATAATACAATAAAAAGCAGAACTATAATGTGGTCACGTTGAAGTTTTTACCAAAGAAAAGAGCAGTGACCTTCAGTTATGTGCATATAGCCAAATTGGCTTGCTATTTGCATATCATCATGATAAATTTAACAATATGGTAGCTGGAGATCAAGATTTGAGAAGCTTAAGAAAGGAAAAAAATTATACTACCATCTTATGAACAAAATTGATTAAAAAAATCAAATACTATAAATAGTAGTAGTACCAAAAAGTGGAGAAATGTAATATTAAATCTGCTTGAACAAGGGTTGCATTATAACAAAGAGTTAAAGCTTACTCGGCTAAGCATATCGTACCTGGATCATCATCATCACTGTCATCAAGGTCTCCAAGAAGAAATACATCCAGATCCTTGTCAATGGATGCTGACTTCTGAGCACTGCCTTTTGGTTTCGAAATCTCATCTGCTTCTTCAGATCTTACACTTGATGAAGTCCCTGACCTCAGCATCTGTAACATTTTCAGCTGGCTTGAGCTTTACAACTTCCACATAGTGTTTCTCATATCTAACAAAAACAGACATGTATATTAAGAGCATATACACATACATTCAAGCCAAAGAAACAGAAGAGTGATGGATACGAGTTCATAATGATCTCAACACAACCTCATAATATCTGGAACCTTAACATAATCACACCAAAGTAATAAAATCATATGTACATTGTTTGTCAAATATGTTCCAAAACATATGATTTATAGATTTCGGTGTTAGATTTATATAAATCCACATAGATTTATAAATTATTCTTTTGATAAAATTACAAATATAAGATCTACAAGACCTATTTGAGATACACAGAAAGTTATGCTAATCTAAAGCAGCAAGAGAAAGCTTTAGAAAAGCACAGCTTAGCAGTAGAAAAAGATACATTAGTAGGGGCCACATATAAATAGGTAAATTAAATCAAATCAATGATCAAATGAGGTCAAGAGTTAAAGTGATACAGAAAAAATAAATTACTTGCTAGCGGTTTTGCATCTTTGCATTTGGTTTCAAAATTGCCAACTGATTACAAACACAGTCATTAATGCAAAATTTTCTTTTACTTACGCTGCCACATGACTGTTTACAAGAATGAAATAGATTTTCCAAAACTTCCATTCCTTCATCACACGTGGACATAGTTGATACCTTAGCTTTGAGATTTCCTGAAAGCATATGCAAATAGTTATGCATATGTGATTTGAGCATGATTTTAATTTTCATGTTCATTTGTAGTATTAAACAACGGCAAACTAATAAGGTTGGCCAGGCCTACATGATGTGAAGTAATATATCTGTCCAGTCTGAACAAAGTAAAGATTGACCGATTATATTAAAATTACGCTGTAGAGACAAACAATATAGAACAAAGAGTCATTTAGATCCCCTAATAGTTCCACCACCAACCTACCTTGTTATCATGCAGATAGTCAAAGATATATATCATTAGTAACATCTTCATATTGTGCACTTATGAAGATATTGCTTTAAGGATATGTGATTAGTCCCCCTGAACATGGACTCAAAGTCTTGGTTTTAAATGTAAGAGGATTTCAAACGAGAGTTGAAATAAAGATCTTATCATATATCCTAAGAGGCGCTTTCTACTTCCAGGCAGATAAAACATGTAGTTATAAGATTGATTCTTCCTATCCACTCTCTCCAAAGCAAGTGTAGATTATATACATGAAGGCTCTAACCTTCACTGTCAAAAGAACAAGATTGGCATGCCTTTCTTGCCACTCTGTGAGATCTTGCCGAACATTTGAGACGGTATGAATATTAGATACTTTTGACTCATCTGCCATAAGAATGATACCAGATGTAAATATTTGCATTATGTGCTGAGATGCGTGGGTACTGAAGAATTATTGTTGGCATCTTAAAGGGATTAAGAGTTCTAAAACTACAAAGCATGCATAATATTCCAGAAACATTTATTCTAACTGAAACAAATCTAGTCCCACCAACTCAATGAGTCATTAAAGTGCCCCATTCTTCTTTTTAACTAAAAGGGTTTAGAAAGTTCTTAGGATAGCTTCACTCAAAGAATGGAGGGGAATAACTAAATGTGAAGTAAGGAATAGTATCTTCATTTAGGCCAATCATATATTGAGTACATAAATAGAAATCTAAAAGAATACAGAGTCACAAGGGCCTAACTATTGCTTTTCTAAGGATCTGATGCCCATCTACGGGACCACCAGCAAACTTCTTCACACTGGAGGATCATATTCTTATGTTTTCGAAAGGGTAAAAGTTAAAAATAGAGTTTTCATTTTATTATAGAAACCTTTTTGTTGGACTTCTGTTAAGTTCCTCTGTTTTCTCCTGTATCCGGCTGAAAATAAATTTTAGTAGTAGTTGTCTGCTATAGGATCAGATTATACGTTTCCAGTCAGCATTGGACTAATTATGTGGTGACTAATCTTATGATGAGTTGATGACAAGTTGATAGTATATATCCGTGCTGTGCCCACCATCCTCCCTTCTCTCCCCATTTCTCATCGTTTCGTTATATTCACGCATATTCTTATCTTGTATATCAATTGCATTTCGTAACAGCTATTGTTTCAGCATTGTCCAGAACGCATCTCAACAAAGGATAAAAAATGCAGTATAATTCGATTCACACTGCATCAAATCTCGAAAACAGTAAACCAAAATTCGATCACGCAACATAGAATGCGGAAAACTCAAATCAACAATCAGTAAGTAAATCAGACAACAACACACCTTCAAGCGGAAAATCACGGAAAGTATTCGTCGTAATGCCTCTCACAAACTCCCTCAGCTCATCCGTAACACCGAACATATCCAGATCGGCGGGGCTGTAGGCCGCCTTCTGAGCTGAATCGACGAGATTGTTGAGAACCACGGCGGGGGAGGAATGTGAGCCTTGATCTCGTCGGTGCGCTTCATCGCGTCCGCGGCGAACTCCTGCGACAGCTTCGACGCCTCCGCCGCCAGCTCCTTGGAGCGCCTCGACGCCTCCGAGACGACGCCTGAGAAGTTGGTGGAGCCGAGCCCCTGCGTCAGCTGCTGCGATTTCCTCGCCGCCTCCTCCGCGAATGCGCGAGCTCTCAGCCAGAAATCCATGGCGAATCTGATGCGAATGCGATCGAATTGGGGGATTTTGCGATGGGATTAAAGGAGAGTTTTGGCTATGGAGATTGCATTGCGATATTTTGATGCTTCGATTGATGAGTAGCGTAATTTGTGGAACTCTATATTTATACGCTTCTTTTGTTCCCGGGAAATTAAAGTTTGATTTGCTCTATTTATTTATTATTAATATCGTATTAAATTAATTTCTCTATTTCAAAATTCATTTGTTTTTTACTAATAAATTTATTTATTTGTCTATTTCATTAAATTTAAATTATGTCACGTCCCTTTAAATGAGTTTGAAACTTTATACAGCACTTACATTTGTAAGATACTACAAGAAAATAGCAAATTAAGCGTCTATTTCATTACATTTAAATTATGTCACGTCCCTTTAAATGAGTTGAAAATTTATAAGTAGTATATTAGTACGTTTGTAAGAAAAATAGCAAATTAAGCGTGAAAATATGTGTACTCTCAAATAAATAATTTATACTATCAATTTTCAGGTGTCTCAACAAAACATTAAACATGCATGTAGAAAATACTAATAATAATTTGTAGAAGTGATAAGGCTCCTTTCATGCATCGGTTTAGGATTAAAATTCTGTGCATTTGGGGGCTAATGTGCGTTATTGAGTTCAGTAGCGTAGTAAATGCTGTCGGACCAGGAGTTGTTGTTACTCGACTGAGATGCAAAAGAGATGAAATTGAAGCAAAAATCGAAGTCGTCGTTCGGACTGGGAGAATCAAAAGTTGGCGACAGAGTAGAATGGAGCGAGAGCAAATTATTTTAAAGATTCTTACTCAAGGGCGAGGAGCGTAAAATCACCGGAGGGATACCCAGGATCGAGCCTCACTATATAAAAGCTCAACCTTGAAGAAGGA
>NW_025952037.1:0-5016 GCF_023119035.1 Salvia hispanica
GGAATCCTACAGAGCACCCACATCTCCAACACGACTGTTTATGACTAGTTTCCCATGTGTGAGTGAAAAATATTGTTTTTACACACATGTTATTTACTTCAATTACTGAATAATTATGTTGAATGCAGGTAAACACTGTAGTCAATAGGCCAAAGAATTGGGATGAAACAAAAGCAAGGTACAACTTTATAGGACATATTGAGACTCAAGTTCAGAAGATGAAAAAATTTGACCTCACTAAATTTGAAATGGTAAGTATTGTTCAACATAAAATATATTGATATTCATTCACATTAAAGTTAGTGATCCAGAATTTCTGTAATAGGTATTCTTTCCAATGTGTTCCCATGAACATTACTACCTTGTTTGCTTTGGAATGAAGTCTGGAACGATGGATATCATTGACAACAGTCTCCCAATTCAAGGGAAGTCAGACCTATTGAAATATGGGAATGATCTTGAATTATTGGTACGTAATAACTAAAATTGATTCTGATGCATACTAGGTAAATGAAATTGATGTGTGGTTAATAATTATTATTTTTATTGAATACAGAGAAAATTCTTCAAGACATACCTTAATAGGAAAAAATTGTATAACTTGGAGAAAGTAGTGAAGGGGGTTGAAATTCGGAAAATAGATGTGCAGTGGAAAACATCCGAAAACATAAATGATTGTGGTGTGTTTCTGATGAGGCACATGGAGACATACTTTGGCCAGAAGCCAAAGGATTGGGACATCGGACTTACAAGCAAATCTGTAAAGAATGTCCAGATTCTGAGAAGAAAGTATTGCCGAGCTTTGATGGGGGCATCCTTCAATCATAATAGTTTGGAGAACAAGCGGAAGGTGCTAGAATATTTCAAGAAAAACAAGGGTAGGAAAGCTGAATTGGATGAGCTATTTGCTAATATGGTTGCCAAGTACTGAATTTTAATGCTTGTAGCTGATATGGTATTATCAGACCATGGTTGTTGTATTTTGATAAGAATTTGGATGCACAAGCTGCATATGGAAGTACAAGATTACATCCATCTTGAAAGTGCATATGAAAGTACAAGATTACATCCATCTTGAAAGTGATACATATTAGGATTTGTGTTAAAGTTCGTAAGGCACCATATTTCTATCAAAAATCATTTGAGTAGTTAATTGAACAATTAAAATATATCTCAACAATTAAAATGTACCTTATTCATTGGAAATAGAATGTAATAATGAAAACATAAAATTCACTGTAAAACATAACTACTTTTGCTTCAGTTTCTCCTTGATCCTATCACAATTTATGGAATCATGATTCCCAAACTCACGGCACTTTGAACATCGCCTAGGAGGTTTATATGACTGCCTGATTGCCTTCTCTTTAATTGACACAAATCTGCGACCAGAACCCTTAGTTTTTACCACATTTGGAGGGTGAGCAATAATAACATCTGGTCGAGTAGTACCATATATATTATGAATACTCCGATCCTTATCTATTGAGGGCAATAAAGAATCACAATATGCAAAAAGTTCCTCTTCAACTCTCTCAAGTGCATTTTCCAGTGCATTAAAACCATCAATTTGACTATCAGCACGTTGAAATAACCGAAAGTATATCGTGTGCAACTTATTAGCTTGCTTCTGTTTGTCATTAACAGTTGAATCTGTACAGAAATATCAACAGTGAATACCAACAATATCAATAGAATGTGCATATTATGTAAATAGAAAAGAAAGTTTAAAACATGGAATTACCTTGGCAGGAGACATGCTCGTCGCTAGGATCACAATGAACAGCCTTTAATAAGGATTTCTTCAGCCATCGAGTGCTAATATATTTCTCTGGTATAGTCTTCACATCATTATTTTTTAGCACAAGAAAAATGTGGCAACACAAAATACCTTTCCTCCCATACAACTTACAGTCACATTCATATGAGTCAGTTGCTGATTCCTGTTTAACATAACAAATATTATGTTTACTGTCAACCACTTTGAAAATCTTCGTGTTTGCCACAGTCAAAATATCAGTCAATCGGCACCTACGATCTGCCTCCAAAATCTCATTTTGTACTACTTTAAGCATCTGATCTGTGTATAACGATGCTGCATGCTTCTCAAATGCCAAATCAGTTGATAAAATTGGGATGGTCGTAGAATCAATATAATCAAACCTTTCAGTTTGATTCCTTTGAGAATCCAATGCATGGTTGTACTGCAGAGTAAAATCAGCAAGGCTAAAATGAGGCTTTGTGTAACTTTTGAAAAAGCTATTTTCACACTCGGATAGTGATGTTGTTTTCATCAACGAGCTCATTGGAAAGTCCCTAAAATAAGCTGGAATCCAGAAACGCCTATTATCATACATGGTCTTGAACCAATTTATATCTTCCAAGCCATATTGTTGCATAATATAATCCCACATTTCTTCAAACTCATCAGGCTCCAAGAGTTCTGACCATACACAATATTTCAAATCCTTTTTAAAATCTTCAATTTCCAATACAGATTTTGGGACCTTATCAAACAATTTGTTCATTATATGCCACATACACCAACGATGGCGAGTACCGACCAAAACTTTTTCTATAGCAATCCTCATTCCCCAGTCTTGATCGGTAATTAATAGCTTAGGCGCGACCCCCATGCATTCAACGAACACATTGAATAACCAACAAAATGAATCTGAATTTTCACTACAAACAAATCCAGCTCCAAATGACACGGGGCAGCCATGGTTATCTTTGCCCGTAAAAGGACCAAAAACCATACAATACCTGTTAAATAAAATACTAAACTCATAATCTAAATACTAAAGCATATAAATATCAACCTAGAACAATAGAAATGTAAATATAACGACATATTAGAAATTGCATAAACATATCAATGCAACAAGTTCCAAATATGAAATCACAACACAATTGTACCTGTTTGTCGAGTACGTAGTATCGAATGCTACAATGTCTCCAAACATATGATAATGTCTCCTGGACTCGGCATCAGACCAGAACAAACTTATGAGCTTTCCATCGGGACCTAACTGGAATTTGTAAAAAAATCCATCACATAAGCTCTTCTTCTCAGACATTTGATTGAGAATCATTTGAACATCAACACCCTTCATTTTTTCTTTAATATCTCTAGAACAATTTCTAATGTCATTAGCCGTGAATCCAACAGTTTCATACCCACCAATAAACTCTTTCAATAGATTAAAAGTTGAGCTAGGTCCAATATTTGCCTTCGTACAATCTTCAACAAATTTAAGATGGACTTCATTCAACTTTCGATTGGCTTTCATAAAACGTTTATGTTGCTTTTCAACCATACCATGATTATGCTTTTCAACAAAGGTATGAACAGCATAATGAACCACACCCCATTCCGATACAAACTTGAAAACAATTTTTGCTTCGCAACCACATCTTTTTGACCCACATCTACGTTTGTTTGAAGGTCCTTGTTGTGATATTAATAAATCATCATCTTCATACCTATGCACACCTTGCCGATTGCATACTAAGTACTGCCATGTCGTTACATCACCACTAGATTTGTGACCTCCCTTTCGTGTGTCAAAACAAGCGTCACGAGCATATTCTTCATAAAATGCAATGGCATCATCAAGTGACTTAAACTTCTGGCCAACATATGGCCTCAATTCATCTTTGCAACAGGAATGATCAAGCCTAGAGGAGAAACAAAATATAATAACTGTAGTGTAACTATATAAGAAATGGTATAGATTGTAGTGTACAAAAAATCACCCTATCCACAAGTAAATATGAACATACAACATACAAAATATCAAAATAACATCAATTCATTGTGATATACACATCAATCCACAATAATAAATGTATCAACCCAACGTTAATTTGTATGCTCTTAAAAATATAATGTTTGCAGATTTACAATGACAACATTAAAGGATTGAATCAACAAACAAATCAAACATTATGTATGAACAACTAATCTATCCAATCCAAACCAAAATTGATAGCAGCAAAACTGAATAAACAATGCAGATGGAAAGAAACAGAATTTCAAATTCTGAGTTAGATTACGAACCTTCTGTGTTTGATATATCATCCATAGAGAAACAACTAAAATTCGAGCTTCAGCAGATATTCAACGTAAACCTTCCACTTCAATTGGATATGAATTGTAGAACGAATAATAATTCCGCGATCAATGAGAGTGCAACCAATCAAACAATTCTACGATTGAACAAATGGAAAATTATGAGAATGCAATCGATTATGGAAAATGAAACGAAAGCGAGCTAATTACGGGAAGGAGATTGCAGAATCGTTTGATTTTGGAGAGAGAATCGTTTGATTTTGGAAAGGGAATCATTTGAATGAAAAACGAAATGTTTGAGAAGTTAAATTGATTGAAGGAGTGAATTGACTACAAAATGACATTACTACCCTTCCAACATAAAAAAAAATTAAAAATTAAATTTTACATAGTATTATTTGCCACCATTAGATGGCTACATCTAAGAGTGTTTAATGAGTTGTAGTTAGCAATTAGATGTGGAGTTAGCAATTGATCACTCCCCTATGATCACATATCTATATCTCTATATATGCAGTCATATTTAAAATTTACAATTTTGAAAATTATTTAAAAATAAAATTGTTAGACAATGAATGACTATTATTATTCGAATTTATTTTTAACTATTATATATTATATCTAATTTTGTTCCATAATTTATTATTTTTTATATGAAGGAGTAAAGGATAGAATATGATTTGGATAGGGTCATCTTCTATTGCTTATAGCATCATAATTCAAAATTAAGACCAAATCTTCACTCTTAGACTTTAAAATGAATGGATGAGATTAAATCTTACGAATCTCAATAAATAGTAGACAAAATATCAACAAAATGGTAAGATTGTCATTTTGTTATCATATCAAAATTTTTGTGTTTTTTTTATATTAACATGACATGAGTATTTCAACACAAGTAGACGAAAATATCAACCCATTTTTATTGAGATTTCACATGC
>NW_025952038.1:0-7000 GCF_023119035.1 Salvia hispanica
TTAAATTTTATTTCTATTGAAAATTATGTGATAGGAACCTAGATTTATGCTATAGAAATAATATATAAATATATATCAAAGACACCAGAATAAGATCAAAATCCTCACATACAATAATATAATACAAAAAAATATAAGCATATAAAGTGATGTAGTGTTGAATTTAGGGTAGCAAATACATATCAATAGATCAAAACAATTAAGAAAAGCATCAATCACAAAACATTTGATAAAGCGAATTGAGGGTACAAAACAAATCAATAAACAAATGTAGAAATAACTTCATGCACAAACTAATTTCTATGTTAAATAATATTGATGAAGAATAGAAAGAATACCTAAAACCCGAGTCACGTGAAGAATGGAATGGAAAAAAGATAATGAATGTGTTATAGGCGATCAAATGTCATTTATTTATAGTAAAAAAATGGAGCATCTTCCAGAACCTTGTATTCATTTATAATTAAAATCAGCCAATTTAAAGATATAACCGTCAATTTGAATTGCATGCATTAATTCCAAAACTAAAATGGCAGTTACATGCGTTTATTATTATTATTATTATTATTATTATTATTATTATTATTATTATTATTATTATTATTATTATTATTATTATTATTATTATGTGATTTAATAACCGTTTGAAAATTAACATTTGTAACCGTTATATTAAACTAAATCTAATCTAATCTAATCTAAATATCTAAATAAACGCATGAATTAGTAAGAGTTAGACATAAGTAACGCCTCAGTTTTTCTCAATTGCATTTACATCCCTCATATAAAATTATTATTCAAAACGTCCCAAAACTCGCCTTTTATATATGTATAGATACTCTATATATGCGGAAATTAGGTCTGTCAAATCGGGTACCCGCGGATACCCGATCTCGAATTTCTTAAAATCTAATACCCAATCCGAAAATTATTTCGGATACCCGGATACCCGACTCGGGTATCCACTCCCAATTTTGGATTTTTATTTTATTTTATTTTAATTGTTTTTTTTTAAAGAAAATTAGCTACAACCTTTTAGAAATACAACTTGTAGTTCGAATTTTTATACAAACTTGTAGTAGTTCGAAGTTAAGAGAGAAAAAACTACTAAAATTTAATTATTTAATTTTTAAAATAATAGAATAAATAAATAATTTATTAAAATTTAAAATAAAATTAGAAAATCGGGTAATTCGGGTAATTTGGGTATACCGATACCCAATAATTCAAAAATCATATACCCAAACCCGATCCCGAAACCTAAAAAATCGGGTATCGGATATCCAATTACCATATATTTCGGGTTTGGATATCGGGTATCCAATACCCAATATTCATTTGCATTTCAGTGTTTACAATATTGCATGTTTCGTACCACATGATAGCATGAGATTGGACGTACGTTAGCACTTCAAAATTAAGAATTCAGTTTCATATTTTGTTATATTTTTCTTTATACAATTATACCACACCTATGCATTTATTATTAAACTGGTTTCTATTTTTCTGTTACACAAGTGTTATAAATAATAAAAAAAAGTGAATAGCATTATAAAATTGTACTTCCTCCGTCCCTGATTAAGAGTCACATTTTTCCATTTCGATCTGTCCCCAATTAAGAGACATTTCATTTTTACCATAAATGGTAAGTAGGTCTCACATTCCACTAACTCATCTCACTCACATTTTATTATAAAACCAATATAAAAAAGTGGGTCCCACATTCCACTAACTTTTTCAACAAACTTTTCTTTACATTTCTTAAAATCTGTACTCGGTCATAGTGTGACTTTTAATCGGGGACGGAGGGAGTAAGTAATTATGATACATAATTACTTACTATGGAGAGAATCAACTTAATGGCCGACCAATTAAATGAGAGTATTAAAAATAGAAATACAAAAAGGAGTAGGAAAAATTAAGACCTCCAAGGAAACAAACCAAATGCGACGTTGTTTTATTAGACACAACACCATGCTAAAAGGGCGAAAAGACGAGAGGGGTCTAATTTTTTCAATTTATATGACCCGTTTACATATCTGATCCGATTATGGAATTTAAATTATCAAATTGGAAAGTGTGGAATTGGATTTAATTCCAAATTTACATATTTTTGTGATACCGAACAATGGACAATTCCAAGGTCCGAATTTCTTGGAACCAAACACAACCTAAATAATTCAGTTGTACTAGTATTTTGCAATGAGATAAAAAAAAACAGTCATTTATTCAATAAGATAAATAAATCAGATGTATTTTCATTTTTTTGTTCGGATACATAACGGGCCTTGAAAATACAAATATTATGGGCTAATTTATGTAGTTTCTTACTTTCATCTGTTCATGTAATGCGTACTAATCGTATGCGTACAATATAATGTTCGAAAAAGGATTTTATAAATATATGTACGATGCTTACGACTATAACTTTGTAAAATACATATTTGGTACTGTTGTTATCTAACATTTTCATGGACAATATTAATTAATATTGGGTAAACTGAATGTGCAACATAAAAGGGACTCTTTTTAAATGAACACCAGTTCATCGACGTCGAATAAACAAAAATAATTTTGGGATCTGAATGGTTTGGGTCCAACTAATTCCAAGTAAATACAGTAGTAGTATAATGGATCTTGCAAAATTATTTGCAAATCGCAAAGCCAAGCAATCGAAGTAAAAGTGAACTGCATATTTGAGTAGAGTATATAGTGAAGGTAGGATGCATATTTATGATATTTTATGAAAATAAATTGCGCTAGAGTCTAGAGGTCTCATTTACTTTTAATTTAGTTAAGATATTTTTTTACTTTTTTTATATTATTTCTTTCTCATTTAATCTTTCTCAAATGAAAATTTGTCCATTTCTATTTATTCTTATTTTCCTCTTTTATGCTCTTTGTTCTCTTATCCTCTTGTTTCTCTCACTTAGCATATATCCTCTCGTTTCTCTCTCTTAGCATGTGTTTTAAAATAAAAATAATTTTAGATATATGAATAATTTGTTTTATATTCTAAAAAATATATCTTTATATGGATTTTATATATTTCAAATTTTATATAATAATTTTAGATGAAAGAAATATGTCTATACAGTTCAAATTTGATAAAATAAAAATAAAATTTCGTATGCAATGCTACATTTTTATTTATTTCAAACTAAAATATATATATGTATAAATCAATTAAACGATTAAATTTAAATACTCCCCAAAAATTAATAAAGTAAGAATAAATTTATCATTCGAAGCATCAATCTAATTATTGTCAAGTTGACTTTTTAGCATAAAATAAGATTATTAATGAAGAGAGAGAAGTGATACAATAAGAAAGCGTAATAAAGAAGATAAGAGAGATGAAAATAAATAAAAATGGTCAAAATTGTTCTAGAAGCTGAAAAGAGGAAAATGAGAGAGAAATAATTTAAATCTTAAATGAGTTAAAATTTTAATTCAGATAATTCTAATGCAATTTATTTCAAATTTTGAAGTTTAGAGTAATGATTTTATTTGGAGTAATTGTGTGTTTGTTTTGGAGGGAAAATGAGAAGCCAAAAAGGCGTACTATACCCACGTCGCACGTGGCACTTTTCTCGATACATTTAGCAGACTCTTCATATTCTGGCCGAGGAGTCTACCTACCATACATAAGCCACACCCAAACACGAACACACCAAGAGAGCGAGAGCAATGGGGAAGGAGGAGGAGGAGGAGGAGAAAAGTAGGACCATTCGTTCATGCTACCGTGAAATCGAAAACCGCATCAAGGGTACATATATTTTCAACTTTAAACCTTTATTACTTTATCATTAATCATCGTTTCATTCGTTCTACCTTGCAGAGAACAAAGATGAAATAGCAAATGCGACATCGAATAAGTTCATCTCCATAATGAACCAAGTAGAAACCATCCATACACAAGGTACTTTTACTCACTTTCACAACTGTGTGTTTGCTTACTTGTTTATTTTCATGGGATTAAAGTCTAATGTTTTTGTAAAGTAGTGAAACAATGTTGTACTTTTACAATTTTACCTTCTCCGAGCTCTCAGAGTGTGAGAATTTTTGCTTGAAATACCCAGGTTTTTACACACTGAGACCTTGTTCGTCCTGCTTAAATGGAAATCCGATCCACTAATGTATAAATTATAATGTGCAGTAACAAAGCCGCGAGAGCAGGTAGCTGATGCAGAGGCCTTGATAGGCCTGACCAACATATTAATGGACTCTGTTAGATCACATACTGCAGTATGTGTTACCCCACCGGAGTTTGTTTCTTGCTTGATCAAACAATTCGGGCTGCTGAAAAGGCAAAATGTGCTCTCAGATAACTCTTATAATGTCTCGTGGCTAGATATTGGCTCTTGCATTTCTCCTATTTTCATGAGTGGTTCCGGCTGCAGGACAATGTAAGTCAAATATATTTCATCTTCATAATGACATGAAAACATCATTTATAAATATCAAAGTGTATGCACATGTTGCCTTAGGAACGGACCTATGCTAACTGTGCTCAAGCAACGGAAGCCAGTTGTTCGTGCAAAACGAGCCAGATCATTGAAGAGAACGCATCCAGAAGAGGTCGGATTGATGAGTTTTCATTGTTCAGCCATTCTGCATTGATGTTTACTAGTATATCTTAGTATTTGAAAAATATAGCATTTGACAAGCTCATGTTTCAACATTATTGCTTGTATGAAGCTTTCATTTCATTTTTATGCATAATTATCTGACTAGTTCTTGTATTTCTGCAACAGTTCAAGATTGCTGTAGATTTGATGTCAGACACTGATCGAAACATTCATGCGATGTTTGATGTTTTGAAGAGAAGGAAAAAAGTTGGAGTTGAAAGCCTCATCTTAAACAGGGATTCATTTTCACAGACTATTGAGAACTTGTTTGCAATGTTGTTCTTAGTAAAAGACGGTAGAGTTCATATATATGTAGACGAGACTGGTGCTAGAGTCGTCGGTAAGTAACCATCTCTTGCTCATGCAAAACTTTTTAGCTATATTTTGTCATTTATATCTCTTATTTAATTCGTTGCAGCTCCAAGAAATGGTCCAAGCGCAGAAGAAATCAGGACTGGAGTAGCTGCAAACCACCAGTTCATATTCAGACTTGACTTCAATGACTGGGAGGTAAACATTTTCACTGAACTTGATCAAATATTTGTTTTCGTTGTTAAACATTCACCATCTCTGAAACTGCAGGCGATGAAGGAACACGTGCCATACGAAGAAGTGATGCCACAAAGGTATACATTGGGCATCAGTTCATGTTCTGCTAAATTGAATGATGAAGATGGTATTGGCATACCACAAGGGATTCCAATTGATACCCAGACCCAGTTTGTTTGCACGGTTTAGAAGCATTCAAGCAACCATATATGGCCATACCATGCTGTGATCATCACTTGCAAATTGAAGATTTTGCTGCCAGCAACTTTTGTTATGTATTTAGTTTTTTTGTCTCAACTCTCAAGTGGTGAATTATGTACATAGCCTCTGGCCTGATGTTGAAACTGCTTGCTAATATTGGGTTGATTGGTTCCAAGTGAAGGAAATACATTTTTGGAAATCTTGGTTGTGCCAAGTGTTGAAGGAAAATGACCTTGGTATATATTGTTAAGTTGTTGATAGTTTGTGAATTTGGTAACTTTTATTAGGATTGATAGCAAAGAAATTACATACAGCATACAGGTCAGTTCAGGTATTCATAACGGAATTCTAATATAGAGAAAACATACATCAATTTTAAGTGTTTATAAAAATTTTCTCACTGTGAAAAATTTCAAACCAATTAAAATTTGCGTGACATCTAGTAGCAAACTTATCTGGGATGAAGATGATATGACTAAATAAACTAGCGATTCTAGTAATTTGAAATGACATTGACTTGTATTGATGATACAATATTTGTAAAAAGATGGCTATTGAAGACTTGGACCATACATCTTTGCTACACTGGCTGCTTATCGAGCAACTTCACTGACATTGTCCACCACTCCACCACTGCCCATTGGATAATTTCCCCTAAACCCTAATAACTCGCTACTTCTTAAATTATATAGTGAGAATCTGTCTTAAAAGACATGAAAATTAATAAGAAGTCAAATATTAAAACATGTAACTAATGTTAATAAATTTCAGTTTTTCTAAGTCTCTAATTAACTCGGGAAATTTAGGCAGCATTGTTTTCGTGTATATGGGGTATTTCTTCATCATAAAACTTTGATTCCCCGTAGGGTCCGCCGATCGCCGACACCATCTAGTCGGATAACCCATCATCGTTGCAAAGAGAAAATGAGAGGGCGGAGGCCGAAGAGAGATAGATCAATTCAATTTGCCTCTTCTTCTTCCGTCTCCAAAAGGCTTCTTATCAAATATAACTTTTTCCACAAATTTTGTGACAAAACGAATTGATACGAGAGGATATAGTCATACAGAGCGAGAAGTTGGAATTTAATTGTTTCCATAAATTTTGTAACAAAACGATGTTGATTTGAGCAACACCTAGAAACTGAATTAAATACATAGTTAATGTATTCGTTCGGACACTTTGTTATCGCCTCACGTTTCGCCGATAGCTGATACCAGACAAAGTCTCGCAACCCATCACCGTTGCAAAGAGAAAATTAGAGGGCAAAGGCCGAAGAGAGATACACCCATTCAATTTGTCTCTTCTTCTTTCATCTCCAAGAAGCTTCTTCAATTTAATTTTTTCAATAAATTTTGTGACAAAATGATGTTGATTTGACCGGTACTAGAAACTAAATTGATATGCAGTTAATGTATTTATTTGGATATGAGAGAATATAGAGAGAAATTGAACTTTAATTGTTTCCATAAATTTTGTGACAAAACGTTGGCGATTTGAGCAACACTAGAAACTGAATTGATACATAGTTAATGTATTTGTTCGGATACTTTGTTATCGCCGCATGGTTCGCCGATTGTTGACAGCATCCCAAGTCTTGCAACCTAACCGTTGCAAAGAG
>NW_025952039.1:0-3000 GCF_023119035.1 Salvia hispanica
TTCCCATGGAACCAAGCCCATGGGATCTCCAATCGTATGGTTGGGTTACCACTATAATCATCTTTTAAAATGTGGTTTTCAGTCCCATTCCTTTTAGCAATTTATACATTTGATTACGGTTTAAACTTTTCGTAACGGATCCGCTAAGTTATCCACTGACCTCACATAGTCAACTGTGATAACTCCACTTGTGATCAACTGCCTCACGGTATTGTGTCAACGACGAATGTGTCAAGACTTACCATTGTATAAGCCAGTATGTGTTCTCCCTATAGCCGCTTGGCTATCACAGTGTATCACTACTGCCGGCACTGGCTTCTTCCAACATGGAATATCTTCTAGGAAGTTTCTAAGCCACTCAGCTTCTTCCCCTGCTTTGTCTAAAGCGATAAACTCAGATTCCATGGTGGATCGAGCTATACACGTCTGTTTCGTTGACTTTCACGAAACAGCTCCACCCCCCCACAGTGAACACATCCCCACTCGTCGAAAACGAGTCTTTTGAATCAGAGATCCAATTTGCATCATAGTACCCTTCAAGTACTTGGGGATAGTTTGTGTACTGCAGCTCAAAGTTAAGAGTATACTTCAAGTATCTCAAAACCCTACGCAGAGCTTTCCAATGTTCCTTGCTTGGGTTGCTCGTAAATCGGCTCAGCTTATTCACCGTACACGCAAGATCTGGTCGGGTGCAGTTTGTGATAAACATCAAACTCCCTATGATCCTTGCATATTCTTCTTGAGCTACAGGCTCACCCGTGTGCTTACTCAAATGCACGTTGGGTTCCAATGGAGTCTTAGCTGGCTCACAATCAAACGAGTGAAACTTCTTAAGTACTTTCTCAACATAATGAGATTGTGTCAAAGCAATTCCCTCATGATTCCTTTTAATCTTGATTCCGAGAATCACATCAACTAGATACATATCTTTCATGTCGAAATTTATCTTCAACATATTTTTGGTTTCGTTGATAATGACACTATTATGTGTCTTTATAAAGACACACAATAACGAACCCTTTATTTGTGTTCTTAATGTAAACACACTTATCACACTTATTGATAGTGAACCCATTCACATTGTCAAACTTCAAGTGTCATTGTAAAGGCGCTTGTTTTAATCCATATAGAGACCTCACTAGTTTGCATACCTTAATTTCTTGGCCAAGTACTACAAATCCTTCAGGTTGCTCCATATAAATTTCTTCCTCCAATTCACCATTCAAAAAGACAGTTTTCACATCCATTTGGTGAATCTCAAGATTGTGCAAAACATCAATGGCAAGAAGCACCCGGATAGAAGTGATTCTCGTAACGGGTGAATACGTGTCGAAGAAGTCATATCCTTCTTGCTGCTTAAAGCCTTTCACAACTAGGCGAGCTTTGTACTTTTCAATAGTACCATCAGTTTTATATTTCCTTCTCAGGATCCACTTGCACCCTAAGGTCTTACAACCTTCTGGCAAGTCTACTAACACCCATGTGTTATTTCTCATAATTGATTCAATTTCACTATTGATCGCTTCTTGCCAGAATGGCGCATCTGGGCCAGACAACGCTTCTGCCAACGACTTTGGTTCGTCATCCAACATAAAAGTTATGAAGTCGGGACCAAATGTTTTAGCAATTTTAACTCTTTTACCACGTCTTGGTTCTACATCCTCGGGACTTGACCTCGTCCTTTTTGGAGAATTAGAATTAGTGGATTCATCCATCATTCTTTCACTAGAACGATCCTCCTACTTCTTGCAAGGGTACACATTCTCAAAGAATATAGCATTCCTTGACTCAATTGTTGTTCCTTCAGCCACGCCAGGCACAACTGACCTTATGGACTAGGAAACAATAGGCACTACTATTAAGTGCATGGCCAATAAAGATACAATCGACTATTTTAGGGCCTATTGCAACTTGTTTCGGAGGTGGCACTTCTACCTTCGCTAAGCACCCCCACACTTTGAGGTATGAATACGAAGGTTTCTTGCCTTTCCACAACTCATAGGGAGTCACATCCCTACTTTTTAGTGGAATCTTATTCAGGATATAATTTGCCGTTAACACAGCCTCCCCCCACATGTTCTAGGGTAAACCTGAATTAATCAACAGAGCATTCATCATCTCTTTCAGTGTTCGATTTTTGCGTTCAGCAACACCATTCGATTGAGGAGAATATGGAGCCGTGGTTTGGTGAATTATACCACTTGCATGACAAAACTCTGCAAACGGCGCTACATACTCGCCACCTCTATCACTTCGAACACACTTAATTTGACAATTAAGTTGATTTTCGGCTTCATTTTTGAAGTCTTTAAACGCTTCAATTGCCTCATCTTTACTTCTTAATAAGTAAATGTAACAATACCTTGTGCAATCATCTATAAATGTGATGGAATACTTTTTACCACCTCTTGTTTGCACAAATTTCAAATCACATATGTCTGTATGGATTAACTCAAGAGGTTTTGTGCTTCGCTCTACCGAATGGAACGGAAGCTTAGCCATTTTGGCTTCAATACACACTTCACATTTTTCTTGTGAGTTAAACTTATCAACTTTTAGTAAATTAAGATTTACTAATCTTTTTATAGCATTTAGATTTACATGTCCCAATCTATTATGCCATAAATCAGAGCTCTCAAGCAAATAAGAGGATGTGTCATCTTCTTTATTGCATATTCCTTTTCCACGGTGAATGACCGTAACATTCAGCTCAAAAAGCCCATTCACTAGGTGGCCTTCACCTATGAATTTTCCATTCTTGGTCAATATGACCTTTTCACACTCAAATTTTAGTGAAAATCCATGATTTACTAGAAGTGAGCCTGACACCAAATTATTTCGGATGTCTGGGACATGCAGCACATCCTTAAGGGTAAGAACCTTTCCAGATCCTAGTTTTAGGAACACATTACCCACACCAACTACCTCAGAAGAGGCTTGGTTTCCCATGCGTACTTTTCTACCTCCAACAGATTTGTAAGTAGAAAAAACGCTTCTCTC
>NW_025952040.1:0-5346 GCF_023119035.1 Salvia hispanica
AATTTTAATGAAGACATGTTTACTACGCCATATTTTTGGCCAATGTGAAGATATAATAATTTTTTTAAAAGTCTTCCTTCTTTATGAAATAATGTCTCATTTTACCTAGGGCTGGGGAATTATACCGAAATACCGGAATACCGGACTTACCGTACCGAAAAAATACCGAAAATACCGTTTTTTCGGTATACCGTAGTTTTCGGTACGGTATGATACCGTACCGATCTCTATCGGTACGGTAACGGTATTAGATTTCTCATACCGCGGTATACCGAAGATTCGGTATGCCGGTATATACCGGTATACCGAAGATTCGGTATATACCGATGCTTCGGTATACCGTGGTATACCGGTATACCGATTGATATATATAATATATAAATATATATTTATATATGTTATATTTAAACTAAATTTTAAAAAATAATTTTGATTTCAAATGAGTATTTTAAAGATTTGGTGTCTTCTTGGAAAAGTGGTGGCAATCATTTCCATTTATTTTACGTTACAGAAAATATTTTACAAAATATTTTTTTTCATTCTTTTTATTTTAGGTGAGTGAATGTAGATCAATTTCAATAAAATATTTTTTTTTGTGCTTAGCATAATTCTGATTCTATAGTAATATTATCATTTATTTTGCACCACTTTATGCACTTTATGATAATCAATCATCACTTTTAAATGAGAGTGGCCCGTGTTTATAAAATTTATGAATGTATTTATTGTAACTTTTGTTTATAATGCATGATAATCGTAGTAATTACTGTTTTTAAGTTATTTTAATTGATTAAATTTGTACTTTTGTAGCATTTTATAGTACATGAAATTTTATTTAATTTTTAATATTCATCTAAATTAAATTTTAGTAGTAATAATAATAATTTAATTTGTACTTTATAAATATTAAGTTTTATACAATTTTATTTGTGATTTATAAACTCTGTGTAGCTTAATATTTTACTATCATTTTATTTATTTAAATAAAATGCATTTTATAGAAACCCAAGCCCTATGGAGGATTTGAATAAATATAAATATTCTAGCAAATCTTACCATTATTTAAATTAGGATTTAAATTTATTTTCTTGTGGGATAATATATAAAATCGCCTACTTCCTATTTGATTGGGAGAAATTATTATTTTATTATGCTCCGTGATATTTTATTCTACTCCGTGAAATACCAAATTAAGTCATAGGCTAATTAAATAGGCTAGATTTCGAAATTTTTCCTTATTTCTCCCCAAAAATCACGCCAACTCTCTCTTCCATATCTTCTCAAATCTTTCATTTATTCTTCCATATCTTCTCAAATCTTTAATTTATTTAATTAAAAATATTATATATTGCACTCTATAAATGCACGAGAAACCCTAAACCTAAATTACAAATCACACGCCTCCCTCACTCTCTCAATTTTTCTTGAGAATTCAAGTTGAATCCCTTGAATTCCAATTTGATTACGTCTTGTGTTGCGCCCACTTGTGGAAGTCGAACATTCCAAAGTCATAGTCAAATTGGAATTCATGGGGTCCAATTTGAACATGCATCTGCTCCGAAAAAATGGCCATGCAGTCGGTGCAGCCTGACATTGACCGCAACCCTCACACTCTGAGATGATTCGGAGTTGTTCATCTTCAGTCAGAAGCTGCCTAGAGCGGAAGGGGCGTGTAGGGGGACTTCCATATCCAATTGGTTCTTCAGTCTACTAACATATTCCTTATAAACAGTTTCATATTAAGATAAGCTACACAAAAACACATACTGTAGTCATGCAAAACACATTCCAATCATATACCCTTTTATTTTTATTTACGCCAAATAAAAATACATGTACACACTCAACTTTGATGGCTGATGAAGGTATGGAAGATTGCTGAGCACTTAGCAACAAGGACGGAGACAGCCGGCGCCGGACCCATTTATGTTTACGAAAGATTTAATTTTTTATTTGTATTATGAGATTAGAGAAAGAAAGGAGGAAGAGGATGCGGCGCTCGTTTTTAGGTTTTGATCAATTGGGCCTTTTAAATGGGTTTTGAATTTTGATTAATTTAGTCAAATGACCCCAATATTAAATGATTTGAAAAGTTAATGAACCAAATTGGTTTTGAGATTAATTACTTTATTTTTACTAAAATAATTAAATGGTTTTATTTAATTAATGTCTTATAATATTTAATTGGATTCACCTAAATTATACTAACATCAAAATTAAAAACAATTATTCGAATAACTTACTATTTGAAATACATAACATCAAATTAAAAACCAAATAACAAAATTACAACAAATAAATTAGTTCTTATGCTAATACCTCTTTTTATAAATGTATTTCTATCTAATACCTCATTCAACTTAATTTTTGATTTCTCAACATTTATGGTTGCTTGTTTTCATATTTCAAACAAAATAGGGTATCATTTTCTTCTAAATTTGATTGCATATTATTTACAAATCTATCAGAATAATAAATCAAATTAATTATAATATATATAATACGAAGTATTAAATATTAATAATTATTTCAGCACCGGCTAATTTGTATTTCTGGTTCCGCCCCTGCTTAGCAATATGAATGGTTCCATGGTATCAACATTCTTTCTGTAGCAAGAAGCAAAAATGAATAACAAAGATAAATTAAAAGCTTCATCTGTCGAATGAGAGTACTATAACATTTAGATTAAGTGAAACTGACCTAGAGTGCAATCTTTGATCTTCTAATGTACAGTAAAACCTTCAGCTGTCAAATGAGAGGTGGAGTGTATAACTAAACATTTAAGATTAGGAGTGTGATATGTGATTTTCTGATGTGCAGCTTTCCTACTGATGTAGATTTTGTTAGTTTCCTCATTCTTTTACTTCCAACTCAATATCCACAATGAGTTTTATTGTGCATATTTAGTCTTTTTTATCAAAACAACAAATCTACGTGACTAAATTTTGTAAAACAAAAAACTAATTTATTTAAAAAAAATAGGCTTATTTATGCATTTAATTAAAGTATATGAATGCATATATAGTACATAGAAAGTGTATAATATTGTGGTCATATATTTATGATTTGTGTATAATTTTTTTTATTTTTTTGGAATCATAAATGTAATTAGTGCATATTTTTTTTCAAATTTTAAAAAAATAGGAAGGAAATTCAAATATAAAAATAAAAAAATATGGTTAAAGACTAATAAGTCTTTTTAACTTGTCCACTTACTATATTTATTATTTTAATATATAATTAATACATCAAATTTTTAATATAGCCTTATTTTAGTTGTACAAAATTTACTTGTTTATCATCACTCTTTTCAAAAAGTGGAACCACCTGATATATAAAATGAAAACCAAAATTCAGTTGACATTGACAGTTCACTACAAAAAAAATAAATATGTTTATTATACCGAAAACTAACATGTAAAAAGACAATTCAAGTATGCTTAGCGTATGTAATGACTAATGACAACACCAAAATAATAAATAAAACCGTGCCTTCTTAAAGAATATAGTGATTGTACAGTGGACTAAGTCACTGACCGTTTCTCCGCAAATACATCTGTAAACATAAAATACATAAATACTGTATATTATTACTCTAGTATTTGAAATATTTGATCCACCGCGAAATCCATAAATGACCACAATAGAAAACTAATTTCCCTGAAAAACAGTAGAAAACAAATACCACTACTCCAGTACTATTAAACAGAAAATAGTACCATGTCCTATTTTGGGTGAAAAGTAAAATAAAAAAAAGGATATGTATTTAATAATGCGGTAAAAGTACTAAATTTTTTGTAAAATTTAAGCTTCATAACACATTTTTGACTTTGTTTCTTTTCCCATTGCTGCCCAGTGCCCACGGTGTTTACAACTTTAGTTTTTGCTAAAGCACTTTTATTTCATCTTTAAAATATACTTTTATAAGCAAAGAAAAGGAAATCAGGGGTTATAAATACGGATATCGTTTTAATCATAAATTAGCACAATGATCTGAATATCATAAATTTCCACCTAAAATGAAACTCGATTAGTCTTTGGTTACGCAAAAGGATAGACTGTAAGGCGATGCTCATTCTCACATAACAAAGACTTCCCATTCAACTGATTATATCCACTTTTTATAATTATATAGTGGTAGTACTTATATAGTTATGTTCTTCATTTTCTTTTAGGAAGTTTAATTCTGGTTACCATTAATATATGTCATCGTCAGCCCATGTGGCTTTAATCCACCATTTTCCCAGATCTAGATTGGGTTTGGTCATCTAGAAATTGGATAGCTTGTGTTTTGAGATGCTATTTTTTCTTACTTCGTCCCTTTGTTCCTCATTATGTGTCATGGCGTATTTTTTTAGAGATTGTCTCAGTTTATTTTTACTAATTTCACTCACACTTTATTAATACTCCATGTCCCTTTGTTCCTCATTATGTGTCATGGCGTATTTTTTTAGAGATTGTCTCAGTTTATTTTTACTAATTTCACTCACACTTTATTAATACTCCATGAAAGTTCATATAAAAATGGAATTTATATTTTTATTATTTCACCACCTATTACAGTCTTTAAAAATTCACGTCGAATGAAATTATGAAATGATTAAGGAAATATACGTGAAAACGAAGCAATTTCAAGTTGAAAGTTGAAACAGTCAATGAAAACTTAAAGAGTAAACATGTGCCAGGTCAAATGAGACATATAATAAGACTATTGACATTTTTGAAAGAAATTAAATTCAATTTTTGTACTATTGATTTTACTTTTTAAGTGAATGGAGTATTATAGAATATAGAGGAATGATCTCATTTGCAATAATTTGGTGAGGAAATAGGGATTAAATTTTACTTACTGTAGTGTGTAGTTGTTGCAGGACTCAGCGGTCCATCTCCAATCCATCCACACCAATTAGTCATACAATAAAAGACTGAGCCCTGGTCTCTGTTTGGCATCATCCTTTTTCCATTCGCTGTTTCGCGATTCTCCTGTCTTATTTGACGCTCTCTCCATACATGACGCTATTCCTCCTCTATATTAATCACTTCCCCTCTCAACCGTTCGCCAATCCTATCCCATTCCACTTCATATTTCCAAATCACTCTCTGCAACACGCATATTTTCTTCCTATTTCTCACTCTCAAACTCTCCAATTCCAATGGAAGCGCTAAATCTTCTCAAGTTCTGGACCCGAGCTGACGTCACAGACGGCGAGGACTCCCTATTCGACTTAGATTTCAAGTCGCCGGACGGCGGTTCAGATTCGAGGAAGGATATTCAGTTCATTGAATCTCCGACCGATGTTCATCTTCCGCAAAGCAAAAACAATCGTTTCTCTAAATCGAAGCCGT
>NW_025952041.1:0-5244 GCF_023119035.1 Salvia hispanica
GCTCTTCAATCAGTTCTTCATAGAAAGAATCCATGTCATGAAAATTCTTGCCAAGCTTTTTGTTCATTCCAAGCAATCTATCAACCCATCGAAACCAAGGCAAGTAATCCTCCACAAAAAAACCTCCAAGAAGCGATTGCATTTCGCGAAGAAGATCAAAGAAACGGTTCTTTCCATAGCCTTCATCTCCATAGGTCTTCCCAAACGCAACTCTACATATAGAGTTACTAGAAAGCGACAGCATCGTCTCGCTCAAGTTAACGACAGTGGAAGAAGATGCGTCTCTAGCAATCTTCGCCATCATCTTCCGCACTTCATCTTTGAAAATAGGCTGAGATGATTGAACTTGCTTCGCGCCAAAGAGATGGATCGTGGAGATCTTTCTCATCTCCCTCCACACTTGGTTGTCGGGCGAAAACGCAACATCTAGGCCGTTGTACGTGAGCCTCTGCAGGGAAACAAGAAGCGGGCGGCTGGAGAAAATGGCGTCGTGTGATTTCATGATCTCTTTCACGGCATCTGCTGAGGAAATCACAACGACTGGCCGTAGTCCGAGCTTGAGGGACATGACGGGGCCGTACTTGTTGGAGAGGCGGCGGAGGTACGTGTGCGGAGATCGGACGTCGAACTGGTGCAGAATTCCGATGAACGGCAGCCCCCGTGGCCCCGGTGGATGGAGTTTGGTGGCATGTTTATATTTTTGTGCTAGGAAGTAGAAGATGATCATTATTGGGAGAAGGAGAAACGAGAGAAGAAACATCATGTTTTGGGTTGAGATAGAGTATTGTTTTGGAAAAAAACGCACAATAGGAAAAAAAACTATATAGGTTTATATAACTACTTAATAAGATTGCCGACTGCACATACATATCCGATATATTAGCTATAATGCAATACTATATAAGCAGGGACGGAACTAGAAATGTAAATAAGTCGGTGCTAAAATTATCCATAAAAAGAATTCTGATTATAAATAAATAGATATTTAAAATAATATTTTAGTATTTTAAGCTCTTTTATCTAATAAATTTATAAAATGATGAAAACTCAAATACATAATAAATTTCAACTACAAAATTTAGTATATTTTTATATGAGATAATTCTCATTCAAATTATAAAATTTAGTAAAATAATTGGCCAGTCTCATAATGTTAGAAATCATAATATCAAATCACAATTTTCAATTTTTTTCAATTATCATATCTGATTATAAAATGTCGTATTTCAGTAATGTTTAAAACGATAATATTTTACTATTTAAATAAGAAAAAAATAAGCATTCTCATAAATTTTAAAATTCAAGATTTAATACTGTATTTTCAAATAAATTAACTAATATTTGACACTTTTTTTAATATTTAAATGACTACTAAGTACTCTAATATTTTACTAATATTGAAATAGAGATACAAATAGAAATACACAAATTGTGATATTATGGAGATATGCAAAATATTTGTTAAACGTAAACTCAAGTAATAAAGAAACTTAGCTTCAGGTATCATTTCACAAATTAATACACTTCAATATATATATTACTACTTTCCAATTCTCTTGAAAAACACAAAGAATTAATTACTCTTTAACTAACAGTGGACCCCAACACAGTTATAAATTTAATGATACACTACTTTCTAATTTCTCTTTTTCTTCTATCGTCTCCTTCCCTCTTTTCCTCATCCCTTTTTGTAAACAACATAAAATTGATAAGCAGGGGCAACCACAGTGGGGTTACCGGATCAGTGCCGGCCAAGCCCTCGCTGCCCGCTGGAGTGGCGGCTTGGCCTACTGTAGGTCCGTCCCTGTATATATGTATTATCATATAGTGATATAACTACTTTGATAAGATCGCGACTGTATATGCATATCTTATATATTAGCTATATATGCAACTACATAAATGTAATACAGATAATCACAATTTATCTAAAACAATATGTTTTATATAAGGCTAGTACTTATTAAATCTATTACCAATATATCATAATCCAAGAATTCACAATAGAATTGAGTTGAAAAGAATGCACTATAGCCAAAAAGACTAGCAATCAAATTGATTTACATCATGCATTTAGTGATATAACTACTTGATAAGATCGCCGACTGCAGATACACATCCAATATATTAGCTATATATGCAATATATTAGAATAATGCAGATAATCAATATTTATCTAAATAGTAGTAGTATGTTTTATATAAGGCTAGTACTAATTGAATCGGTCACCAATGATATCATAATCCAAGAATTGAGATAGTAATGTGTTGAAAAAACGTACAATTGTCAAAAGACTAGCACTCAAATAGATTTTACATCATGCATATAGTGATACAATTACTTGATAAAATCGCCGATTGCACATACACATCCAATATATCAGCTATATATTTGCAATATACATGTAGAATGAAGATTCAATTATCAACAAACTATTACTTGTAATATGGTGTATAACTATAAGCCTTTAACTAATTGCATACATGGGATAGACGAATCAAAATTTCTCAAAACAGTACATTTTATATAAGTGTACTACTTAATCATAATCCAAATATCCAAGAATTCAAAATAGAATGTTAGATATGTTGTTTAGCTAGACTATAGCTAAAATATATTTTGTATGATTTGCGTTGAATTGTTTGTTGAGTGTTTTTAGTTTAATATGACACGGACGTGCCTTTACAACAAACTTACACATGTAAAAAATTATTAACCACACAAATGAATAGTAGTACTATATATTAGTCGAATTGCATGCAATTCAAGAAATAAAAATCAGGAGGAAGGGGGTGTCACTAGCTATCAAAGGACATTATGAAATTTTAGACACTTCATCGTTTTTCAATTAGCTAACAGAGTTGCTCATAGTGTAGTCCAGTATACAAGATCTTGGTTATGAAATGTCTTCCGCCTAAAAACGGACTTATTGATTAAAATCAAATCTAATTGTATTGCCAAAATTTATAATGAATATACCATAATATAATAAACCACAATTTATACTATTACCAAAATTTAAGCTTAGGAAGATTTACATACACTAATCTTAAATTAATATATAATTAACTAAAAGTCTAAAACATTTAAATTAAATGTGTAAAAACTAAGTATGCACCCTAAGCAACACAAAATCCTTAATTATCAATAAGAAAGGTAAAAGTTAAAGCTCATGGCAACAAAATTGAAGTGGACAAAAAATTAAAATGTGTACACAGGTCATATCTCACATAAATAAGGTACACAAGAAACTTACTATTGTAATTTTTCTTAAATTTAAAATATCAATATTGATAAATTAAATACCGCTTGATAATTGTTAATGGAGTTCACAACTCAAACAACCTAAAAAAAAGATGACGCTTCTTTTTCTGTTCTTGTCTCCCATAATCACTAAAATCTAAACATGCCAACAAAATCCAACCCCGCCGGGTCCACCAGTGCTACCGTTCATCTGTAATCTGACGGCCGCCTCTCCAAACCGCCATGCCCCTTTAGATGGCTTGATAGACTCTTTGAAATGGCTAAAAGGCTCGAAAATAATGGATTCTTTCTATCAAGAATTGATTGAAGAGCATATCATGAATCCAAACAGGCCAAGATCTATGCAAGGAGACATTGTTGAACTATTGCAAGAACACAGAAAAATTAAAATGTGTACACAGGTCATATCTCACACAAATAAGGTACACAAGAAACTTACTATTGTAATTTTTCTTAAATTTAAAATATCAATATCGATAAATTAAATACCGCTTGATAATTGTTAATGGAGTTCACAACTCAAACAACCTAAAAAAATGATGACGCTTCTTTTTCTATTCTTGTCTCCCATAATCACTAAAATCTAAACATGCCAACAAAATCCAACCCCGCCGGGTCCACCAGTGCTACCGTTCATCTGTAATCTGACGGCCGCCTCTCCAAACCGCCATGCCCCTTTAGATGGCTTGATAGACTCTTTGAAATGGCTAAAAGGCTCGAAAATAATGGATTCTTTCTATCAAGAATTGATTGAAGAGCATATCATGAATCCAAACAGGCCAAGATCTATGCAAGGAGACATTGTTGAACTATTGCAAGAACACAGAAATTCAATAGCAGCAGTCATCAGAAACAAATCATTCTTACTTGTATAATTACCCATCTTAAATCTTGTGCAAAATTCAAGGTACTCGATAATCTGGCATGAACAGTTGAAAAAAAAACCGTCTCTATCAACAAGATATGCAACCATATGATAAACATACTAAAAGTAACCAGCTTCCTCACTGAAAGCATACTCATTCCTGTCACTATTCCAGATTTCTCTGCCAGAAAACAAAGTTTAATCAAATAGTAACAGTATTGCAACCTTCTATATTCAACACATAATAACAACTTTGTCGCATAGCCTCTATTGAATCCAAGAATATCATAAATTCTACAGAATCCTCTCTATCTCATTCAATAAAAACAAATTAGCATTATTTATTCCTGCCATTAATAAAGTACACCTATACCTCTTCATAAATCATAATTGCTTCACCAAAAGTTGGTTGAATGAATTCATCAATATAAATAATTCCCAAAATTCCCAAAAATTCCCAAAATTCCTAAAATTCCTCCTTTCTATTTAATTAACGAAAATGGCAATTAGCATAGAGCTTTTAAATAATTGCGGCTAAAGCCGACTTCCTTCTATTATTTTTATTATCTTAATAAAATGGGTATCCTATTTATAAGAGTTAAACCTGTTGTATTCCAAACAAAGAGAAGAAACTTGTTGTTCTAGAATATCATTTTCGACTAAAAAACAAGCAAAATGATGTCACTTATTTTACTCTCATTGTCTCTTCCCATAATCTTCATTCTCTACTTCCAAACACAAAAATCCAAAAATACCAACAAACTAAGACCACCGGGCCCACCGGGGCTTGAGAGGGTTTGAGATTGTATCCACCAGCTCCACTTTTAGTGCCAAGAGAGACTACTACTAACTGTACTGTAAATGGTTGTGAAATTGAAGGAGGAAGTTTTGTGATTATTAATGCTTATGCTATTGGAAGAGATCCTGCCGTGTGGGAAAACCCAGATGAGTTCATGCCGGAGAGGTACTTGGACCTTCAGAATCCAGAGTTGATCGCGTTTGGATTCGGGCGTAGAGGGTGTCCAGGATAAAAACTGGCACGGGATAAAAACTAGTTGTTCTCTAAAACTATAAACTTTGACATATTTTGATATTTCCCACGAACTTTAAAATTG
>NW_025952042.1:0-3000 GCF_023119035.1 Salvia hispanica
GTGCACCAACTCCCTTAGTTTCCCTCTTCACCAAGACAGCTTGGAGACAAGTTGGAGTGAAGTGGGAGGGGGTAGGAGAGTTAGTGCAATGTGTGCTCAGCATGTGTTAGGTCTAGGAGTTAGTCAATTTTTTTAGGTTATGTGTTTTAAGCAAGAATTAGCAAGGATAATAAGGCAAGATTCCCTTAGGGAGAGTAATTGAAAATAGGATACATTACAACTTTGATGCCTTTTTCCTTGATAAGCAAAAATCGGTTTGGAAAAAGTGAGGAAGGTAGAAGATGCCTTAGCAGACCTAGTTGTGAAACCCCATAAACGTCAGTGAGGTATAAGTCTTAACATTGAGTGCTAACAATCTAAAAGGGGAACTGCCACCCGATGCTTAGGGAGAAGAATATAGAAGGGAGAATAAAAGAAAAAATATATATATCTGGAGGGATAAGCTGGACAAAGTCCAGGGGAGGAAAAAAATAATATTAATAATAATATATTCTGGAGGTATAAGCTAAACGAAGTCCAGGAATAAGAGGTATAAGCTGGACGAAGTCCAGAGAAAAAAAATATATATATATATATATATATATATATATATAGGGGAGTGATCAAAACAAGTATGTGCTTAAATCAAGAAATGCAGCCCAAATCTTGACCCTGGGATTAGATGATCTAACGGTCAATAATTAACCAAAAATACGGAAGGTCATAATTAAGCAGTTTTAGGTCATATTATAAGATTTGAGTTTATGTCATGTTAAGATCATTTTAGGTCATGCTTTGTTAGCATGACCTAAAAATAAACTAACTATGACCTAAAAATGCCCTACGTATGACTTTGTTCTGCGTTTCTGTATTTAAATCTGGTCTTCGTAGATCAAAACCCTATATATATATATATATATATATATATATATATATATATATGTGTGTGTGTGTGTGTGTGTGTGTGTGATCAAATACTAACTAAGTTACGGTAATAACTAATAACTAATATCAATTTTGTATGTTAAAAACATCAACACAAAGACATAAATTTATCAAGCTTCTTGTGTTGATAAAATTATATTTTTGTGTTGACATTTTAAATTTACATGTTGTATTGATATAATTATGTCTTTGTGTTGATAATTTTAACATACTCCCTTCGTCCCACTTAAAATGCAACATTTGAGAATCGGCACGGGATTTTATGTAGTGTTGTTTTGTGAGTTAATGAAGAGAGAGTAAAGTAAGAGAGATGAAAAAGTAGAGATAGAGTTGTTTCCATTTAAGGAAACGTTTCATTTTTAATGGGACAACCAAAAAAGGAAAACGTTGCATTTTTAATGGGACAGGGGGAGTACAATATTGAAAGTTATTAGTTATTATTGTAAATTAGTTAGCACACTAACACAACCCTATGTATATATATATATATAGGGGTATGTTAGGGTCATAACAGCATCTCAGTGTAAAACACAGCACAAATCACAGCCCTTGGATCCTTAGATTGGATGGCTGTGATAAGCTACATTATTATACTAAAAATGTACATTATTCGCCGAGGTACATTATTAGAATGGAAATGTACATTATTAGACTAAAATGTTACATTATTATCATATGTACATTATTAGGCTAAAAATCTACATTATTAGATGACACGTGGCATTAATCTGACCGTTAGATCACACGATCCAATGGACTGCAAGTGTTTTAAGTTTTAGTCATACTTAGCGTTTTGATATGAATACATCCCTGGGGTGTATTCAGATTAAAACCATAATGTATATTAAAACATCAAACCATGTAAAATAATGTACATTATACACACTAATAATGTACATTTATTCATGTATAATGTACTGTCAGCATAATGTACAGAATTCATATAATGTAAATGTACATTATTAGTGTGTACAATATTTAGAACAGTACATTATACATGAATAAAATGTACATTATTAGTGTGTATAATGTACATTATTTACATGGTTTGATGTTTTAATATACATTATGGTTTTCATCTGAATACACCCCTATATATATATATATATTTATGCTGAAAATATTTTATAATTTTATAGTTTAGCTTATTATGAAAACACATCATTAGCTTATTAATTGACATTAGGTTATTATATCATTCAATGGCTATATTTAGTTCATTTTTATCTTCAAATAAAACAACAATTAAATTTAAAACATAAACCCATACAACGCAGTAAATAGATACTTCATAATAAAAGTCTGATACTTCATTATTACAATTTATTACTTCATTCTACAAATTAACTACCCAATGAACTATATCTATTATTCAATGCGACATTTAAATCTAATATAGAACAATATTAAAAGGCGAAGTACTTTATTTTGAATTGCTCAAAACATATCTATGTATATTTCAAAACTTAATCTGCTAAAATCTTTATTTTTTCTTTAAATATGCTGCAATCATTTTCTCAACATCTCTTTCATGGCTATTGCTTTCCTTCTCATAGTATGCTGCTGTAACTTGTTTGTTGTTGAAGCTTGTATGGCTGTTATTTGCTAACATCAACGCTGAGCAATATTTGGCCCTCAAGCTCTGGAGCACACCTGAACTTGATTTTTTTAAGCCACAGTTCCAGCAACCTTCACGCTCACCCTTGTATGTTTCCATGTGGCGCATTAGAAATACTCCACAGTCTTCAACATTTTCAGAAGTTCTCCATGGCATTTTGAATCTCTGTATTTTAACATTGGATATTGTCTTGCACTGTTTGTGAAGACCAATGTTGGTGAGGAAGTGACAAAAATATGATCTCTGCATTTATAATAATATATATGTTAATTTTAGTTGTGTATCATATATAAGTGTAATAAAATTAAATAATATGTGAAGAATACAAACCAGCGTCTCTGGAATGTCACTATAATTGGTTGTGAGATCATTGTCATCGCCATTTTCAGAGTTATCTAGTACAGCAATTCCATTTCTTTTGAAACAAAAGCAAATACCATAATAATGCTCATTCGCAC
>NW_025952043.1:0-7000 GCF_023119035.1 Salvia hispanica
TCATAGTATTCTACAATAATACTTGGAAAGAAGCATTTCATCTCGATCAACTATAACATAAATTAAAGCTTGTGTTCGTGTCATTATTTTGGCATTGATCGTAACTAATTCTTTGTAAAAATTAAAAATCATATCTTACATGAATCATTATTAAAATGATAAATATATTAAGATTTTGATGAGTTATTTCTTAATTTTGTCTTGATTGGCTTTGGTGGTGGTATGACACTAGTGGCAGATGATGGGACTATGGAATAATGAGTTGAGGTGGAACATGAAAGCTGATATTGTGGGATCGAGTGGAAAAGTATAGAATGAAGATTGAATAAGGCTAATGATTATGTAGAAAGATAGAGGATTCAAAAATATAAAAAATTTCCAAAAATTTAATAGTAATTTTTAATTTAAAGTTGCAACTCATCGGGCCGACCTGCAATCCGTCCGGGCCAACCCGTTTAACCCGCCAACCCATTTGGGCCAAACCGTTTAGCCCGTTTAGTATTCTGGTAATAAAATTACAACCCTTACTCACTCATTTTATCGGGTTATATCGGGCTGGCCCACGGGTTTCGGGTGACATCCCTAATTATATAATCTAATTGAGTCTACTCTTATTTTTCAGAAGTCTTTCACTACGCATTATAGTACTGTATTATACTATTGCTACTGATGTGGCTCATAATCTTTAGTAACATTATTTTCAATAATTTTTTGTTCTTTTTTATTAAGTATCATACTTTAAAAGTTTCATACTTAAACAAGTGTCATTTTCAGATAATCTCAAATTAATTAGGGTTGGACAAAATTATATACACATTTCAACTTCTCTCATACTCCCGATGTGAGATGGGTTTGTACTCAACAGATTCATATATAGGACGGATCGAAATGACAAAATATGACTCTTATTATGAGATGGGGAGTAGTTAATTACATATATGTAATATGTTTTGTATAAGATTCGCATAAAGCATAATCAATCAAACTGCGTTTATTTCAAACCCATTAATCAGCTCATTACGCCTTACATATTCCAATAGTTTCTCTTAATTAACAACGAAGATTAGGCCCGGGATTAACTCCGAATTGGCTACAATAGCTTGTATAATAACCAACACGGGCAGCTATTGCGGCAGGCTTCCTGCCATTGCATTCGCCGCCGTTAATAGCCCTAATCGAGGCCCCAAAACCCTGGCCCGATGTAAAAGACATGTGCACGTAATTCATCCAAAACCACACTGCGGTCTTGAACGAGATAGCAGGGTCTCTGGCCACGATATCCGGGTTGTTCAATCCATCAAAGTTTAAGGCTTGGCCCGCTGCACCATAGTTGTAGTTCCACGTAACTTGTAGCGGGCCTCGGCCGTAGTAGCTCTGGCCCGGGGCGCATGGCCACTGTTTACTGTTTGTGCAATAGATAGCTTTGTTTATCTCCCGTGTGTAGCACAAGTCTGTAGCATGATATTTTAGGAGCTATAGTTTAAGTGTTTTAAATAGAGAAATCAAAATACAGTTAAATATATAGGGAAATTTTTTTTGAATTATAGACAATTAAATAGAAGTGATTTAATTTTTTTCAAATATATAAAGGCAACATGACATCTTTCATGGGAAAAATCAATAAGTGTGTACTTTTGAAATGATACGAATTTTAATGCAAAATTGAAAAGTAAGAGAGATAGAAAAAAAAAATGTGTTACTGAATAAAGGGTCACACCTCACAAAGAGAAATAAGTTTTCTAAAAAAAAAAAAAATAAGTTTTCTAAAATGGAGTGTTTCTATTCTATGAAACAACCTCGTAAAGAAAGAAGTTCTATTTTTAGGAAACAAATGTAATCTCAAAATAAAAAAATAAAAAAAAATAAAAAAAACTTACGTCCGGTCTCTTGAGTGACATGCGCGAAGAAGGCTGCGATCTCTCGCTTGGAGTCGTCGGTGGACCCCACGGTGCCAAATTCGGGGTAGAGCTGAACGGCTTCAAGGAAGGCCGCGCGTGTGTAGAATCCCTTCCCGGCGCAGCCCGCGCCCGCCTGCTTAGCAATGCCGTTGAAGAAACTATCCGTCACTATATCGCCAACTTTTACTCCGTTGTTTCCCACCGTTGTGGAGCCGGTGCACGGCCCTGAACGGCAGCCGGTACCGCAATACTCGCTGCTGGTGCCGCAGTAGCCGTACCGGCTGCAGCAAACGTTGGAAGCACAGCCGCATTTCTGGCCGGAAACGCATACAAGGAGAGAGACAAGGGTGTAGAGAGTGAGAGAATGTTTCATGTTTGGAGGTTAAGGTTGAGAGAGTGTTATGACTCAAGTGGATCATTTATAGAGTAAAATTAAGTAATTTTTCCTACATTTTTTTTTTCTAGCCAGGGGCATTGGAAGTTTCTTGGAAATGGATTACTCCACTAAATTATTGACTTTTGAGGTTTGCTAATGATCACGTACTCCCCTCTGTTCAATAGTGATAGAGTCATTTTGTCATTTCGGTACTTTTCATAGTAATAAAATCATTTTCATTTTTAGTAAAAAATTAATATATTTTTCTCAATTACTTCACTCCCTGTTATTTTATTCTCTCTTCGTATCTCTACCTACTTTATTTTTTTTATTTTTTTTTACTTAACACAATTTTTCTTACATCGTGTGTCGCAAGAAACGTCTCCACTACTAAGGAACGAGGAGTGTATTTAATTGACTTGGGAGTGTGTTGATTTTATTGTGGTGGACAACTGGACATTCATCTTCATCTTAGTGTCAAATTTTCAAAAGTGGAATACAAAATTTTTGTCTTACTATTAAGAGCACTACAGCTACTAGTTATTACTCCCTATTATTCATAGAATATTGAAGAATGCAATGGAATTAGTTTCCATTAATTTGAATTCTTCCCTATATATATATACATGCGAGCCCCATAGCAAGAGCAAATATTTAAACTCTCCTAAATGAAAAGAGAACGAAGCAATTTAATAAATGAATTGGATTGATGAAATGAAATTAGACTGTGGAAGTCGATTCTCTAGATTACAAAGACTTAGTCAATTTTATACTATATGTCAATAATTTAAACCTAGTCCAAGCATATAGACTTGGTTCACGTGGTTATGGACCCCATATATATTATTTTCAACTCTTTCTTTCTTTTTTCTTTTAATAACAACTTTTGTATTTTCACCCCCTTTTCCAAAAAATCATTCGTCAATTGGACTCGTGGGTTTTGTTTGGCTTCACCTCATTGTCGGTCCTCTACTCCTAGTTGAAGGAGTGATTTAAAGGTGATTCCTCTTAAGTTGGAATATTGGGAGTGAGCTTATATGGATTTGTGGGTTGTCTTTGTGTTTATGATGCAAGCAGTCCATCCTAGAAGGTTCTAGATTGGTGTATGCATTTGAATATCATTGAAGGCAACGAGAAGGGGTATCATATTAGTACTTCATCTAGTCTTCAATAAATGTCCCGTATTCGACCAGTGTGGATTAATTTTAAGAACTTATTTGATTTTGTGAAGAAATATGAGTGAAAAAAAGTAAGTGGAATCAAATAAAAGTATACATCTCTATTACATGGCTTTGGCTTTAATAGCATTTATTGGTCAATTTTTCTCAAAAAGAACAAACATTACAAATTCCATGAATTATATTATAGTATCACAACTTAAAAAAGAAAATTAATAAAAAAAAATATAGTATCACAACTTAAAAATATATATATAAAAAAGAAATAAATAAAACACAATAAAGAGTAAACAAAACTAAAACTTTGTTATCCAGTTATGCCTACGTTTTCGAGCACCAATTTTGCCAATGCCTCTAAGCACCCTTAAGGTGAAATGAAGCTTCCTTCATACTCAACTATAGCCGAAGTCTCCGGAAGCTCCAAACGCGCGATGAATTCCCGAGCACGACAATCATAAAGTAAGAAAACCCTTTCTTTGATAAAATCAAGCAACCACCAAACCACACAATCACGCTTCTTGAACACTGCAAAATCATTGCTCCTCCAAAGAGGCATATCCCGTAAAACACGTTGTTCCACATTCATCACACGAGTCCATATAAGCTCACTCCCTTCGAATCTCGACTCATAAACCATCACCACTAGCGAACTATATAATCCGAATAAAACAAACGAGCATTCATCCTTTGCAAGAACCTCTAGATACATGTAAAACGACTTAAGTACATGACCTGATATTTTGAATGTCAGAAACACTTCATTCTTCATATCAAAGCTTAGTATGACAAACCTTGAGTCTCTCCGCCACCCTATCCAGTGTGCAAAGGAGCCATTCTTGCACAACGACTTTATGGGACCATGGATGTACAGTTCTTGATCAAAAGCCAACTTCCTCCAAGAATTCATCCTTCTCGAATATAGGTAGGCTTGCTTACAATGCATCCATGAGTAGCACATCAGCGCAGCTGTACCACTTTGTAATCTTCATCGAAGCCAACTCCAACCTGTTGGTAACAAAGGGTCCTTCCACACGACTGACAAGAAGGGCGGTGAGGAAGTGGTAGAATCTTCAATTGATCTAGAAAAGGATTGCATATGACTATGGATGGAATATTTTCTTCTGAAGAAGTGTTTATGCATATTAGACCCTTAATTGCCCCAGCTACCTTTAAACGCCTATTTGGATCATCCGTTCTATAACGTTTCATGTTGAAAGACGGAAAGTCATGCGATTCTAACGACTTCCCGTTGTCTAGAAGCTTTGTTGATAGTTTCAATATTCCTATCTCATCAGGAAGAGTAAATTGTAGATATAATGCATCATCAGCTTTGTCGTTGCCGTTATTGTTGTTGATATGTAACTCAGTGTGCAGCTCTTGAAAACGTGTAGAATCAATGACGTCACACCAGAATTTGCAGACAGATCTAAATATGAAGAGGGATCGAACCGGAAGATGTAAGAGGATCTCTATCACCACATCGTTGTTCATTGTGTATGAATATTGGATGAAATTGTTGGAATTATGGTTCTTGTTATAGCCGGTGATGAATTTATCAAGAGATCTTTAGAGGGTTATGGATAGGGCTAGGTCAGAGAATATGGGTATTTATTTTTGATTTTTTAATTTAAGTTTTAATTTATTAATATTTTAATTTGGTATTGTTTAATGTATATCAAATACTCTCTTTCTACGGTATTTATCTAAGCAATCCGTGTACATACAGATATAGACATATAGTTGACCAAAGATTTTGTCGAGAGATTTATTTTCATAAATACATTACCAATGATTTTGTCAAAGATTTTATTTTCCTAAATACATTACTTAGATAAAGTCTGCACTCACAGGTAAATAAAACTGTGAATTCCGTTTAGGAAAATGTTTTAGAGACATAATGTCTCCAAGCAGGGGCGGACGCAGAAAAAATTGACTGTAAGGGCTGAACTTCAGTATGTATTTTTTCACAGTCAACATAATATATAATAAAATTATACTCCTACAATTTAAAAACCGCAAAAACTGTAAAATGCATATATATTTAATACAAAGTAGTCCAAAATACATCTAATAAAAAGAACACGTCATAGTTGCGGTTTTACATCTAAAGCGGTGGCAACTGAATTAATTCTACGTGTTCTCATTAATTGAGAAGTACAATATTAGTTTATATACATAATTCCATAAGACACTATCAACACTCACTAATATAAATTGTATTCTATACGACAATCACAAATATTATCTTGCAACTAACCATTTTTATAACTTTTATTAGTTTATAACTATTCTATCAAAATTTTATAAAAACTAGAAATAAAATATAAAATTAACAACTTTAATAAACTCCTTACCTCACGCTTTTTGCGTAGAATTTGAATATTAATTTTAAAGACTCAACCCCACTTTTACAAAACGGCATTGTTTCTGTATCGCCGCAGAGGCCGCTGTAAACTTCAAATTGACAAAAACCCTTCTATTTCTCTTTTTTTAATTTTTTAAAATCTTAAAAACGTAGTGCCAATTAAAATGTAATTTCCTTTTTTTACTAAAATTTAATAACAAAAACGTGTGTCACTTTAAAAAGTGACAATTTTAGAGTATACAATCTTTTTTAACAAGTTACGAACCGGTCAAAGCATTTAAAGTGGGGTCCATGTGACTTTTACTTTTATGTCTCCAAGCCATAATGCCATAATGGGGATATAATAGTAAATTTCACCATATATTTAGTTTTTGATTATTTTTACATTTTGTATATATATCTTGTTGCCCCTAAACCATTAATAAGGAGTATTAAATGAGGTCATGAATTAGAATACCTTAATCATGGGAAATATATGTTGACGGCATATTTACGCAAAGTTGGGTGAATCTTATGATAATTAAATCTTTCAGAAATTTATAAGAAAAAGTATATTGAATACCTAAATTTTTTCTGATGTGTAAGAATTAATAGTATGAAAAAGTTTAATAATTTCACTATTATACAAATATAAAATTTATGGAGTACTACTTTTTCTTTTGGTGAAGTTTATTTTGGTTAATATCAATATTATTTTTATTTATAAAAATGTATTCTCAATTTTTTTTTCTCTCCTACTTTATCTATTAATATTTAGATCTCAAACCTCATAAAAACAGATTTTTTAACTAATTTGTTTAATACTAAAGCTATAAAGTTAATAATTTTATTTTTCTTTCTAAAATATCAAAGTTCTTAGGTCAATTTAGGTATAGCATGGAAGAAGTTAAATTTTTATATATGCAATAATACTAATTGAGTTTACGGTTTAATTTTGTTTTAATTTAAATTATTTTCCTTTCAAAATATTAATTTCTATAAATTCTTAAATTTTTGGAATGGTATGGTCACTTTAATAAAAATAATCTCATATTCTTAACTCATATATTTATTATTTAAGACTATATATCTAATACTTTCTCTTTTTATTTTTAGTCTATTATAGCTTTTAACTCAATCCATATATCATGCAATAAATTAAAATTTGATGCTTCTAATTAACAGTTTCTAATATTTTAATTCT
>NW_025952044.1:0-2000 GCF_023119035.1 Salvia hispanica
ATTTAATCAATAAGGTACGATGACACCTTAGATTTAATCAATATTTAATAGTTTTAATCATAAATAGATCATATAACACGATTTATTCCGAAATAAATATGCATATAATGTATAGGAGAATTTGACTAAAAATATTATGAAGTTGACTAAATCGTGTTATATGATCTATTTATGATTAAAACTATTAAATATTGATTAAAACTAAGGCGTTGTCGTACCTTATTGATTAAATATTAGACACTATCAAATATTGATTAAAACTATTAATTTTTTATTTTATAGTAATTTTAATAATTAAAAAAATTTATTGATATTTAAAAATAGAATTTTAAAATTTAATTTTATAAAATTATATCTAATATTGAAATAAAGAAACAAAGTGAAGAATGTCAAAAGGAAAGAAGAATGATAATTTTGAAATAATATCAGATTTAGTACATAACTTGAAATAATATCAGATTTAAAATGTAAAAAGACCAAATTGTCCAAACCCTCCAAAACCCCCTCAAAAGGGCATTTTCGTCACGAAACAGTGAAAAATGACCATTTTCGAGATAAACGCTTAGTCCAGGGAAATAAATACATAGTCCAAGGACTATTGTTGTAGTTCACTCTTATATATATATATATATGTCTAATAACACTGTTGATTAAATAACTAAAAGAAGAAACGACACCAATAAGTTAAGAATATATAATAGAGATTAAAAAAAATCATTTAGAGTAGAGAATAAAAAAATCATATTGGTTTTAACTCAACCATGTTAAACGATAAAAGATAAATAGTAGTACTATACAACCCAATAAATATTATACTCATACAACTCAAATTTACTTCCCTTAATTTTCACCGCCACATTTTTATCTTCTCCTTTCAGGCAGCTTCGCAGTCTCATTCTCTAATTCCCTACGGTACTCAACCCCTTTTCTTCTTCACTATCGGTCATCCACCCATCACTCGTCATCTTCTTCTTCTTGGCAGCGTGGAGTCACCCAGTTAGACCGCTGTTTCGCTCGGTCTGACTCTCACGTCTCTCGCTTGTCGGTGAGAAATCTCAATTCCTGGATAAAGTTCTTTTATGTGTAGAGCTTTGCTTTTCCATCATCTTCACAAAGCAATGCGATATATATAGAAGATTGTAAGTTGAAACTGTACAGATGACAATTTAATGCATTCCACAAACTTTGATATAAAATTATTTCAATTTCAATTTTTAGCATATGAACAACCTTCATCCGTTTCACATACCCCAATTAAAACTTTTGATGCTTCTGTAACTGTTTATATTGATTGAAATTCTTCAATATATATACGTTACTCCTACTAACTCATGTAAAACGCCTAAATAGTTGCAGTTACGAAATTTGATGACCAAATAATTAGATTTATTGCAAATTTGGGCTAAAATTTATAAATATTCAAATTCATGCCCATAACTCACAAATATTCAAAATAAGGCCAAAACTCGCCTTTTATATATGTATAGATTTGGCATTTACATAACTTGTTGACAATTAGGACAGTTTGGCCAAGTGGTCTTAAGCGCCAGATTTAGGCTCTCGTCCGAAAGGGCAAGGTGTGGGCTCAAATCCCACTTGTCAAATGTTTAGTTTATTAATAATTTCGGTATTGTCATTATAAATTTTAATAACAGAACCTCCGTCTATTAAAAAATAGACTTTTTTTACTATTTTGTATCACTCAAATTCAGAATAAGTATTTTATAATACGGAATCTATAATCCACTAATACTATTTTCACCACATATTTTTTTTCATCATTCTTATTTTATCAATTACACATTAAACTCGTGTCATTTACAACTTTGTTTATTTTTGTGAATGTAAGTAGTTTTATTTTTAGAGCGAATAACTTTTTTTTTAAACATTTCTTGTATTACAATTATATTTTTTAATACCCCCTCCGTCCTTGAAAAATAGTCAACTTTAAAATGACACGAGTTTTAATGTACAATTGATAAATTAAGAGAGAGAGATAA
>NW_025952045.1:0-2000 GCF_023119035.1 Salvia hispanica
GCTCATAACATACGCCTGCTGCGGCGCACCATAACTCGGATACGCCGCATTAATCTGCGGTGGAGGGCTCCCATTGATTTGATCAACGGCTTGCGTGATTCCCACCCTCGGAATCTCCAATCCTGTGCTCGACGCCGCACCATTACCCGCTGCTCCCGCACTGTTATTACTGTTATTCCCTTTTCGCCCTCGCCTTTTCTTCTTTTTACCTCCACCACCACCGCCGCCGCCGCCTTTATTCTCTGGCGGCGGCGGCTTGTCGCCGGCGGAGGCATTTTCCGGCGGCTGGTCGAGCATGAACTTGACAGTAGGTCCGCCGTTTCCGCTGGCGAGGCGCGGGGAGCTGATCTTGACGTTGCCGTTGTCCGGCGGCGGGTCGTCCTCTTCGTCTTCGGTGTTTTCGGCGCTTTTTGAATCGGCTTCTTTGTCGTTTCCTTTCTTGTCCTTGTCCTTGGGCTTGGGATTCTCTGGCCAAAGCTCTGCATGTTTGCCTGTCTTCACCAGCTTCTTGATGAGAGTCTGCGCGTCTACGTTTCCGGTCACGGTCACTTTTTGCTGCTGCGCTTCAATATTTATTGTATAAACACCTATAAAAAAGATTAAACACGGATTAATTAAGCATCCACTAATTGAAGCTTTGAAACATGCAAAAACATTAGTGTTACCTTCGATGCTTTGGAGCACTTTCTTGACTTTTCTTTTGCAGCCTTGACAGTGGATGGAAACTTTCAGAACCCATGTCTGAAAATCAAGAGAGAGAGATTTTAGAACACTTGCTATAAAACATAAAGGTGGCAACAAAGAGGGAGATATCAGCTGTTTTTTTTTTTTAAAACTTATTTTTATAAATTAATTTTGTTGGAAGTTGTTTGGTACCTGGTACTGAAGAGAGGGAGGCTGTGGGGGTTCTTGATCTGCTTGTCCGGACGCCATGAATTGAAATGAAGTGAAAGATGGAGAGTGTTGGTATAAAATTGAAGAGACTAGAACAGAGAGATGCTAGAGTACTTGGTTCACTACCTAGAGTATTTTTTAAATGACAAGACTACCCACGCACCGCCACACACCACATTTTCTATTTTGGGGAGTATTAATCCATACTCTTTCAAGTACGAGTATGAGTCTTTTATTATGTTCTAGTACTTCAAATATATGGAGTACATTTTTACTCTTACTCGTCCCATTTTAGGAGTTTTTATTTATCATTTTTAGATCTCCCACCTTAGAAGTCCGATTACAATATTTCATAAATAGTACTCTCTCCATTTCATAGTAATAAAAACATTTCTTTTGGACACGAAGATTAAGAAAAATTGTGTTAGGTGAATTAAGTAAAGAGAGAATAAAGTGGAAAATGAAAAAAGATAGAGAGATGAAGAGAGAATAAAGTAGGTGTGGAAAAAATATGTTACTTAACAAAAAAAGGAAATGACTTTATTAAGAACGTACCAAAATGATAAAATGACTCTATTATTATGAAATGGATGGAGTATTTATTAAAACACGTGTCAAATTTAAATAGAATTCTTAAAGTAGGACGGAGAGAATACGTGCTATTTAGTTACATTTTATACTGTACAATGTGTGGAGCAAAAGAAAATGAACACAACTAAACAAGTGAGTAATAATATAACCTTGTAAACATATAGTACTTGAGTATTAATCTGTGAAGTGGAACATGCAAACATAATACCATTTGTCCAAAAAAAATTTAGTCTCGTTTTGTTATTTTAGAATGTCCAATAAAAATAATCTCATTTTTTAAAATAAAAATTAACCTTTTCTCCTCTTTCTATACTTTATTCATTTCTTTTCCATATCTCTTTTACGTTATTTACTTTTCTTATTCTCTATTACTTTATCAATTTCTTATTAAAACTTGTGATGTTTACTATTTTTTTTGGACAGTTAAAAGTGAATATTGAAAGTTTTCCCTTTCTTTTTTTTTGCTCTGAACACCAATATTTAAGTTTGTAGGTGCACTTTTAAATTCATTTATG
>NW_025952046.1:0-5000 GCF_023119035.1 Salvia hispanica
ATGTAAATTAAAAATCGTTCCACATACTAATATAATATAAATTTAATCAATTTGGCTCAATGTATACATTAGCATTTTATTTAGGTTTTATTCAAATCTTTTTAAAGAGCTATATAATTGTCACGACCGCACCTTGCTAAGGATAGCATTGCTCGGTAAATCATGACCAGGGGAGGGAATTAAGAAGAGGGGATAGAAAGGGGACGAAAGAATTTACAATAAGACATGCAAGTACTTCTTCATAAGATAAAAGAGGTTCACAAGACAACGAAAGATCATGAGGATTTAAAAGAGTGTTTAACATAGGTCACTCGTTACTAATCATTGTTCCTATGACCCATTAGTACAAAATACTACAACATAAGCACAGCGGAAGGAGTTGTAACCATATGGTCATGTGTATGAAGACACATGCCACGAAAATCCTACAAAAGAGATGAGACGACCACCAACTCCACTCAGCCACCAGTTCATCACTTGCTCAACCTGCACATTTAGAAATACATGCAGGGCTGAGTACGGGGTACTCAGTGAACACATTGCCGAAAGATACACATATAAGAAAAAGTTATTATCATGCCATCACAGTAACACACGGGGGTTTTTCTTAAAGGCCCGAGCTTACTAAGTTCATTTTCATAAAGTTCGCTTGATCAAGCTAAGTTCATTCCATCAATCCGCCATATCTGATAGTTCATTGTGTGTCGGGAAGGTGGCCACCTTCCACGATCACATTGACCGGCCAACCCTTACGATGACTCACGGTCCATTCCTTTGTGTACACTAACTCGAATAGGATCTTGGTCCTATTGGAGCCGAATTCGTTTCATTCATTCATTCATTTGGCATCGCCAAGCAGATAGGCATCATAAAACAAATAATTTATGGCACGATAACATTTGAAAAAAAGTAAGTGCGATTTTATCAAACAAAAATCATTTCATATATTTGATAATTTTATCCACACTTAATGTGTTGGATATAAAGCCCACCTCGATGCTTCCCAATAAAGTACTACTTCTCTACACAAGCTCGGCTTCGAAAGCAAACTCCTTGTACACGCCCTTCTTGAAAGAGGGTATTCATTCAATTAGTCATATGAACATACATTAGGTGTATGACATGCAATGATCCTATATGGAAATGCATCCTACGTTCGAAGTTCGATCAAGATAACTTTATTCAATTAAATTTATGGCTCTCAATTTATAAGAGAATTTAAAAGAAAATGAATTATTTAATCATCTCAAACAATTCAATAACACCAAACCAAAATAAAACATCAAACCAAACAATTAATTAAATGAAAGTCTATTTCTTTACTTAGGCCCCAAAGCCACAATTTTTTCTTTCTTCTAAAATTTCGGCCCACATTAAAACTAACAAGAGACCACACTAAAAGAATTATCTTGGCCCAAAGGGGAGCCCAATACCCAAAACTTAAAGTGGAATGCTAATTTAATTTAACACATTTTCAAAATCAGATTTTTCCTCCTCCCCCTAACATCTCACGTCTCTCTCTCTCTCTCTCTCTTCACCATCTCCTTCGCCCGCCGGCGAGCGACGCCGGCCACCGGTCGAGGCTGCTCCCTCCTCGGCCTAACTCCCTCTCTCAAACCTCGGTCACGCTCACCCTCCCTCTATCTCGACTGCTCTCTCTCGGTGAACAGGGACTCGGCTGCCGGAGTGCAGCCCCCCGTCACGCCGTCCGTCCGCCACCACCATCGTCGTCTTAAAATTCAGGTACGTTTTCTCTACCTCACATACCACTCCATACTTTAGCATACGTTTGAACATACACACACATTCCTCACTCTAGGTTTGATTTCAAGCACCGACTCGCCGAGTGAGGGGAGAAGGGTGCATCGGGGTATTGCCCGGGATATGGGGCGGCGCTGGGTTGCTCGGGATGATGTAGCGGTGCCCGGTCAGCGAGCGCAAGGTCACGGCGGAGTCGCCGGACAGTAGCTGCGAAGGCAGGGGATGGGTGTGTGTGAGGGCAGCGGCAGCAGCGTGTGTGCGTGGCTGTCGGGACAGCAGCGGCAGCTGTGGTGGCTGCCACGGCGGAGCAGCTACGGCGCCGTTCGGGAATTTCCGGTGCTTATCGTTGCACTCTTAAAAGCTAAGTCCTCATTTCCATTTGATGCTCGATTATGATTATTGATTTAATGGTTATCAAAAGCTCATAATCCTTGATTGCTTAGGTATAGCATAGTTATTAGCAATTTGCATAAGAAAGTTTGTTCACGAACAATTAATTATAAGCATTGGTGATTCCAAAGTTCACGGCATAGAATAAGGCGATGGTGTTGAGTATGTTAAACTCTAAATGTTCATGCTTGAATGTGGTATGATATTGTCTATGAAGTAAGAGAAGTTTTGGGAGAAAAGATTACCTTGGAGAAAAGAGGAAAGAAAGGTGGTGTTGAGATTTATCCTCTTCAAGCTCTCATTTGAATCATCACCTCTAGATCATTTAATTTGAAGATTTTTTGTGGTGGAACAAAGTGTTTAAGAGTGGAGTGGGTGTAGTATTTATAGAGGAAAAAGGTGCATGGAAATACATGGTCATAAGCTTGAATTATGAAGGAAAAGTATTGTCCAAAGTGTAGGGACTTTTTACCATTTGGGGTAAGTTGTCTCATCCATCATTCTAATTACCATATTTATCAAGAATCTTACATCTTGTCGCTTAAAAAGACGTGAGCCGTCGTTTGATAAGCGTGCTTGATGTGATGTGATTTCGTCGATCGTCTCGTCTTGATTTAACATGCTTCTTATCCTTTCGTGTAGCTATCGGGGTTCAAGAGGTGACTATTGAGCAAAATCCGGAGAGCATGGAGCATAATTTTTATTTTTACTTTAATGTTGAACTCGATGTAGAACTTTTATTTGAAGCTCGGTCTTTAAATATGGACTATAAGGATATTAAATATTGTAATAACACTATTTTCACTCATCACTCAAAAATACTTCACAACGTTTGATCATACTGAGAAGTAAAAGAGGTTAGGCGCGAAACTAATATATATTAATTAATAGGTCAGTTTCCAAATTTCTTAGGAATAAAAAGGGCGGGTGTTACAATAATAGATGTAACTTTTGGACTTTTTTATTGTCTTTGATTGATTGTAATCAGTCAATCAATCAAACTTTTGTTTTGTACAATGGACAATTTACTTTTTATAATATGCATTCCATATTCGTTTATTTTTTATAACATGGAATAACATTCCACATCATATGCATTCCATATTCTTAGTAAACAAAACAAATTCAAGAAATCTGGAGTAAAATTTGTGGCGTGAAATAGGTAGAAATAACTAAGAAATAAAGGCACCACTTGGAGGAATTGAAAAGTGTCATTGGGAGGAATTGAATAGTGTTGTTGGACTTATATAGTGAATAATGCAACCCTAAAAGTGAATTTGGGCTAGGCTAACATGTTTTGGGCCAAAAATAATTAAGGATTAACTAAACCCCACTTGAATTAATAAATGATAATTTTAAATTTAATTTGTGGCCGGGTAGAAGTATTAGTTTTAGTAAATTGAAGGTATTAGTCTTAGTAAATGTTAATTATAGTCATGTAGGAATATTAGTTTTAGTAATTAAAGGTATTAGTTTTAAAGTTTTAATTATGGCCACGTAGGTGTATTAGTTTTAAAATTTTAATTATGGCCATGTAGGAGTATTAGTTTTAGTAAATTTTATCACATACTTAATATGACACATTTTTCTTTTTAGTTTGCCCCAAATAAGATGATACTTTTATCTTTTTTGAAAACTTTCTTTCTTCAATTAAATCGAGTTAACCATGTTTTCATTCCAATTAAAATATCGAGCTCTTTTTCTCTATTCATTTAAATCATTAATTGTTTATTTTTGTGGATAAAAAATTAATCTTAATAATATATAGTGATATCAAAATGTAACGTTATTAACAATACTTAAATATATACTTATTCAATTAATAAAATAGTGCATCGTCCTGGGATTGAATATTTGGACAATATTTCATTAGATGGATGGAGCATATAACGATTCGAATCTAAAGTTCACATGTATCAATAATACATGATTATGTACTTATTTAATTACTAAAAATATCGTCAGTTGCGCATCGCGCCGGGGCTGAAGTGTAAATCCAACAATCCAAGGGTTTAGTAGTACATGAGGTTAGGGTATAGTACCAACTCAATAAAATAGCGTTCGCTATGTGATCGAAGTTAAATCCATCTCCAAAGGGTTTAGTAATCCATAGGGTTAGGTTGTAGTACCGACTTAGTAACATAGTTTACAATTTAACAACATTCTGCAATATCTTTTTTTCTATGTAATATTCTATATGAAATATAAAATATTAACTATATAGATTTAAAATATTAAATAGATGAGTTAAGAACATGTGCTTCTCGCATTTTCAAAAATTATATTTTCTTTTTACCATCAATCATAATAAAATACTAATTTTTAGTAATTATTCAATATATCAGACTATTACTCAATAGATTATTTAAAATATCAATAACTATACCTACAATTAATTACCTAAAATTCATTGTATAGTTGTAACATCTTCTAATTTATTCATACTAAAATTCATATTTCATCTATTTATTTATTCTTTTATAAGCCCAAATCAAATTATTCGATATTAACTTCTAATTTTCCTAAAGTTTAATAGCACTCTTTATTTTATTATAACATATAGTTATTATTAGATTGACCATGATCATTAATATCACTCTTCATTTTATTATAAACTATAGTTATTATTTTTTATAATTATACGAAAAAAATAACATAGATAGTAAAATTATTAAACTATTCACAAAGTGTGTATGTGTATATAAGAGATGTAAAATACATGAGAAATTATATAAATAATATACATATATGTATAATTAACGAGTGGGTGTATGGAATATTATAGAAAAGTGTTGGCAAATGGATATATATTAATAGTTTAATAATTAATATTATATGAATACGCATGA
>NW_025952047.1:0-72824 GCF_023119035.1 Salvia hispanica
ATTTCTTCTGTCTTCTTTATTTAAGTCCTAGTATTCTAGTAAGATCAGCCCACACTGATATTAGAGTACAGTTCGGGAACCAGAGAGAAGATTTGTGGTCTAGTACTCAAAGCATCACGTGGAGAAGTCGCTAGCCATCTTCAATTCTTTGGAGAATTAAACAAGGTATTTTTCCTGCTCCGTAGAAAAGCATGTTTTAGGTTTCTATATTCTAAAACATGATTGATTCAAGTTATGAGCATGATACATGTGAAATTTGCGCGAATAGCTTTTGTCTAAATAATCTGCTAAATAGATCTGATAATTATGTGATTTGTTTTATGCACCCGCTTCCGCTGCCAGCTCCATCAATTGGTATCAGAGCCAGTCTTTGGCTCTGATTATTTGGATTTAAATTTCGCGAAATTCATGTATGCATGTCTTGATTGATTACGAAGCATGTTCTTTTATGTTTATGCATGTTGAACTCAAGAACATTCGAATCATAGAACTTGAATTATTCGAACGTGCGAGATGTGCGATTCGTCGGCGCTTGCGCCGGGACGAATCGCGCTACGTGCAATGGGGCGACGCGCCGGCGAGCGAGGGCTCGCGCGCGCCACCAGTCTGTGCCCGCCAAACCCTAGCCGGCACCGATCAGGCTCAACGCGACGTGACGCGACGGGAGCCGAGGGTATGCGATCACGTGGCGACGCGCATGCGAGCGAGGGCTCGCGCGCGCCGCCGGTCGAGACCGCGAGCCCTAGCCGGCAACCTGCTGCGTCGGGCGGAGATGACAGGCACGGTGGCTCGTCCGAGAGCTGCCGAGACGCCAAGAACCCTAACCCTAACCCTAGAACCCTAGTCTCCATAACCGGTGATGCACGGCCGAGAGCAGGCGCGCCATTGGCGCTGCAGCTGCTGGGTCGTGCGAGGCGGCCGGTTTAGTGGGAGTTCGCCGGAAAGGCGCGGCTCCGGCCACGTTTCTGGGCGACGCGGCGGAAGGCTAACGCGGCGTTTAATCGCCGCGAGGGGAGAAGGAAGCGCGCGCCTTCGGGCGCGGCCTGCCGGCGGCGGTCGGACGGCGAACACGCCGCTCCGGCGAGCGTCTCCGGTAGGTGTCTTCAAATCTTCGTCGTGTTGATTCGTGCAAATCTCGAATCGCAAGATAATGACGAAAGATTATTTTAATGATTATTTAATTCCTAAATTAATAGAAATCATTAAAAATAATATTATTTAATGAAATAAAATATAATGGGAAGATTTCCCTAGATTTTAGGAATATTTTAACTATTTTCTATATCTATGAATATTTTATATCCTAGATGATATAGATAAGAATAATTTAATGGTTTCCTAATAATAATATATATATCTAGAATCTATAATAAGATAGATATATATAAGATTGCATTAAATAATATAAAATCTATTTTCTTCCTAATCTTGAACTTGGAAATTTACTTGGGTTATTGATACTGGAGCAACTGATCATATATGTTTTGATCCTGACTTGATAAGATGACTAAGAGATCTTTTAGATCAAAGGGGAATAGGGCCAAAGAAGTACTTGAGCTCATTCATACTGATGTGTGTGGACCAATGTCAACCGAGGCAAAGGGCGGTTTTCGATATTTCAGGAGTTTAAGGCTAAAGTAGAGACGCAACATGGTAAGAGTATCAAATGCCTGCGATCTGATCGCGGAGGCGAATACCTAAGTGCCGAGTTTTTGGACTATTTATCGGTAGCTGGGATTGAATCCCAAACGACTGCGCCGGGCACACCCCAGCAGAATGGCGTGGCTGAAAGAAGGAATAGGACCTTATTAAATATGGTCAGATCGATGATGAGTTATGCACGGTTACCTGTTTCGTTTTGGGGTCATGCTTTGCTTTCTGCAAACTATCTCTTAGACGTCTTACCTTCTAAATCTGTTCCTACTACCCCATATGAGTTGTGGAATGGGCGTAAGCCCAATCTAGAACATCTCAGAGTATGGGGGTGTCCGGCTCATGTATTGGAAAAGGATCCAACTAAGCTGGAATCAAGGACTGAGGTTTGCGTGTTTATAGGATACCCTAGAGGAACGAAAGCTTATGAATTCTATAGTCTCAGAGATCAGAAAGTGATTGTGAGCACTCATGCCACATTCTTAGAGGAAGACTATGTAATGAATCATAAGTCCAGCAGTGAGATTGCTCTAGAAGAGCTAACTCAAGTTTCAACTTCCATTAACCAAGAACAATTACCAAGTGTAACAACAATTCCAGAAACTTCAACTAATACTCCAGATATTGTAGTGCCGCGCCGCAGTGGGAGGGTCTCTCATGAGCCCGATAGATACATTGGTTTGGGTGAGTGTATGGATCACTCCTCGGACAGCAATGTACTGGATCCCTGGAATTTTGCAGAGGCGCAGGCTGATGTCGATCATTGCGAATGGGTGAAAGCAATGGATTCGGAACTACAATCTATGTTAGACAAAGACGTCTACGATTTGTCTGTCCTACCCGAAGGCTGTACTGCCATTGGGAGCAAGTGGATATACAAACGTAAACGTGGACCCGATGGACGAGTTAAAGTCTTCAAGGCAAGACTAGTGGCTAAGGGGTATACCCAAAAGGAAGGTATCGATTACGATGAGACCTTCTCCCCAGTGGCCATGCTCAAATCGATCCGTATACTTTTGTCTATAGCAGCTTACATGGATTGGGAAGTATGGCAGATGGACGTTAAGACTGCGTTTCTAAACGGGAGTCTTGAGGAGACCATCTACATGGAACAACCCGAAGGCTATGTAGTGAAGGGCAAGGAACACATGGTTTGGAAGCTTAAGAAGGCCATTTATGGTCTCAAGCAAGCATCTAGATCATGGAACCAGTGTTTCGATCAAACTGTTCAAAAGTTTGGATTCGAAAAATGCCCTAATGAAAGCTGCGTGTATAAGAAGGTTGAAAAAGGAAATGTTGTGTTCTTAGTTTTGTATGTAGATGACATTCTTCTAATTGGAAACAATAAAAAGATGTTGTCATCAGTGCGAACTTGGTTGTCCAGCCAGTTCGAGATGAAAGATATGGGTGATGCGGGACACATTCTCGGTATCAAGGTTCTTAGGAACCGAGGTAAGAAAATGTTGTGCTTATCCCAAGAATCTTACATCGAAACGGTACTTAGACGCTTTAGCATGCAAGATGCCAAGAAAGGTTTCCTACCTTTTAGACATGGCATCCAGTTGTCTCAAGAGATGTGTCCTAAGACAGCATCTGAGATAGCAGAGATGAGAAGAATACCATATGCCTCGGCAGTTGGTAGTCTCATGTATGCTATGCTTTGTACTAGACCCGATATCTGCTTTGCTGTTGGCATGGTAGCAAGATATCAATCAAATCCCGGCCAAGGACATTGGACTGCCGTAAAGAACATACTCAAGTACCTTAATCGGACTAAGGACTATGTTCTAGTTTACAATGCAGCCGAGCTCTGTCCTTTAGGATATACAGATTCAGACTTTCAGGCTGATCTAGATTCGAGAAAATCAACTTCCGGATATGTGTTTACCTTAGGAGGTGGAGCCGTAATTTGGAAGAGTGTAAAGCAGAAATGCATTGCAGACTCTACCATGGAAGCCGAATATGTGGCCGCTTCGGAGGCTGCAAAAGAGGCTGTTTGGCTTAAGAATTTCCTTCTGGACTTAGGTGTGGTTTCGAATATGCCCAAGAGCATCACCGTTTATTGTGACAATTCCGGTGCTGTGGCAAATTCGAGAGAACCACGGGCTCATAAGGCGAGCAAGCACATAGAGAGGAAGTATCATATCATTCGAGATATAGTGCAGAGAGGAGACATACAAGTGGTCAAGATTGAGTCAGAAAACAACCTGGCAGATCCTTTCACGAAGGCGTTAGCGGTAAAGCCGTATGAAAGCCATGTTGAAGGAATGGGAGTTCGACTAATTCAAGACCTCAATCCGCTTTCAGTATAAGTGGGAGATTTAGACGTTAGCACATTTTGTATACTCGAAAGTGTTTTGAGTATAAGTGGGAGATTGTTAGAGTTTGTATACTAGAAATCACGTTTCGAGTGATTGAATACTGTAAAACTCTTATTTTATTTTCCAATGAATAAAACAGATTATTTTTGTCATAATGTTGTTATGTTTTACATTTAATGGATGTTAATGCATGTTTAAATGTATAAGTTAACTTAACAAAGTCTAAGTCTTTGTTTTAGTAGACCGGTTGTGGGCGTCGTCCACTTTAAGGTAATACGGTCAGTTCTAAACAAAGAAAAATATGAATTTCACAACCTAGATGGAATTAGACTACCCATCGAGAAAGGTTGCAATGTCAGTCCGTATATTTCTAAGCCTTACTGAAATAAGATGACATTGGTGTGGTATAGCACTGAACGGATCTAACAGCAAGACTTGCCTTGGGCTATCTACTGAAAGGCGAGGTCTTGATAAATATTTATTTCTTAATCAATGTAGGTTAGCATTGAGCATACGGTATTGATTATGCATTGCTTTGACTTATCAAATGGTGCGGGTTTTTCGTAACCCAATTATCCTGATATATTGGGCAGTGGTGATCGATATCTAGCGGTGCTAGGATTGCTATTATATTGAATCGTGCACGAGCTGAGTCTCGTTTGATAATGTCCTCAAGAGGAGCGCGAAACAAGGTTTTATTATTCGGAACCTAGCTAGTTGGAGTTTGATTACTCTATGAATAATAAATAAGTGTTTCATGCTGAGTCCACTCTTGGAATTAATAAGAAGTTAATTAATTAAGTCAATAGCAGACATTAATTAATTAATGGACATTTTAATCTTAAGCGCGGGAAATGAAAGATAAACGGAAACCCGGATTACTTGTAATTTCGGATTTGGATGGGGAGAGTTCAATATTACTTCTGTAGTGGCTGCTCGTAATATTCCAATTATAACTTATATTAAATTGTGGGTTCAATTTAATTAGTAAAAGTAAATTGGATGAGCCCATATCCAAAGCCTTCCATAGATCCCTGTCTGGGCCCAAAAGGAACTTAATATAAATAGGAGAATAAAGGAGACAGAAATAACACAATTTTATTTGCTAAAATTTTCGAAAATTTCAGCTCTCACAAGCTGTAGGAATTTTCGAATTCCTCTCCTGTTTCAAAAAGGATTTCTTCTGTCTTCTTTATTTAAGTCCTAGTATTCTAGTAAGATCAGCCCACACTGATATTAGAGTACAGTTCGGGAACCAGAGAGAAGATTTGTGGTCTAGTACTCAAAGCATCACGTGGAGAAGTCGCTAGCCATCTTCAATTCTTTGGAGAATTAAACAAGGTATTTTTCCTGCTCCGTAGAAAAGCATGTTTTAGGTTTCTATATTCTAAAACATGATTGATTCAAGTTATGAGCATGATACATGTGAAATTTGCGCGAATAGCTTTTGTCTAAATAATCTGCTAAATAGATCTGATAATTATGTGATTTGTTTTATTGATGCACTTTTTATTTGCACTATAAATACCTGCAAGTATACAGAGTAGGTATAGTATAGCAAAAGGTTAGTACCGGATATCGAACACGGGGAAGACGTACACAAAGTGTCTATCTCCTACTAGAACTCAATTACTATCTGGAGAAACAAGAATTTTTTTTTTTGAAAATTTTTGAAAACAGAAAATATTAAAAGCAGTAAACAACTAAATGCAAGCAAATCACGGAGAGAAAAGTATAGAGATAAGGGAATTCCAGGGATGTGCTTTCACTTTTATGGTTATACAAATTCCAAACTACAATACCCTAGCACAGTTAATACTTTGAAAGGACGAGTCACCTAGCTTATGCTCATGCGATACAAACGTTGATTACTAACATTAGGGTTGTCAATCCTAATACGTAACTCCAAAAAGCTCCTAAGACCCTTGAAAAGTCCTCACTCTCAATTAACAGTGCCGTTTTAAAGGAAGCTAACTGTAGTGTCTACTAAGTGGATCTAACTCGCTAGAACTCTGTCACAGTTATGAAGCAAGTTATATTAAATCATACATAATTGTGTCACTCAATTACGAAGCATCATGATTAACTTAGGGAAGAAACAAAGTAAAAACAAAACGGATATTAAATAGAAAACGGAATTGTATAACCAAAGTTGCTACTAACACATCCCTAGAATCCTATGAGTTTAGTTACACATAATTGAATAAACTAAAAACATAGATTGAAGGGAAAACAATTTGAACATAAAACTAAAGCAAATAAAACCCGTAGGTAGAATCCTTGTCGTTCTTGATGTTCTTGAAATCCTTCTCCAACTCCTTGCACAATTGAAGTACTCTAGCTTTTGATCTCTATGAATATTGCAAGTAGTAACTCTCTTTCTCTATGAATGTGTTCTCCTCTTTTGATGAAGCTTGAGGTCCTATTTATAGGGGAAAATTATTCCTCATCATAGAAGGAAAAGATCTTCAAAATTTGGTAAGTCTTGGAGCAAATCTAGGGCTGGTCGGATTCGCCGCCTTTCTCCGGCGGGCCGCCGCACCTTGGCCGGCGGGTCGCCGCGTTGGAGTCCAGAGACTCTGACCCTTCGGTGGCGGACCGCCACATGTCCTCCGGCGGTCGCCGGGCGAGACTCTTCTCCTAGCGTAAATTTCCGAGGCGGACCGCCACATGGCTCTGACCGCCGGGCGCCGGCGGTCGCCGTACAACTTCGCGGCGGTCGCTGGTCGCCGTCTGACTCCAGATTTCCAGACTATGCGTTTTTACTCCCCTTTTCGGCTCAAATATGCACATTTCTCACAAAACACGTCAAAATACCAAAATGTATAAAATATGCAAATAATGGACATGTAGAGTGATTTTGATAGTAAAAACGGACCAAATAATGGCCTTAAAACAGTGCAAAATCCGAGCGTATCAACTCCCCCAAACTTACATTTTTGTTTGTCCTCGAACAAAACACTAAAGACACAAGAATAGACGCACGGAATGCACAAGGACTAGACGTCATAATTGCCTCAAAAGATGAAAGAATAGATTAAGCATGAATTAACACAATCAAATCAAGCAAGGCTTAATAGTGCACTTTCATTACTAACTCGTGGAACACCTTGAATTCAAGCACTCACATGTGGCAAACTTCCAAAGATGGGAAGTGTTCTTTCTCTCACTCTCAAAGTGTATAAAGGTAAAGTGTATATCACTCAAATCATGCATCATGCAAAGTTTACCATAGGCTTGCTCAAAGTCTAATCCCTCCTCTACTCAATGTGATTAAGCATCAAAAGTCCGAAAGGTCTTTCTTTTCGGTTGTAACGTAGGCTCTTTGGTAGGTGAGGAATATTTGGCTAAAAAGTGACTCAAATACAAAAATATCCCAAGTAGAGTTAAGATGACTCCACTTTTCTAAAACTTAAGGCACTTCTAACACTTTATTTTTCTCCTTCAACTTACTTTCAATCCTTCGATTTTTTTTTTTTTTTTTTTTTTTCACAACCTTTCTTTCTCTTTTTTTTATAAGCATCCTTTCTAGAATCAAGCACATATTTTGAATTTTTTTACTATTTCACAACTTGTACTTTTCAACATTTAAGCACACTACTTTTCTCTAACTTTTCTCCTTATCTCTCCAATTCCTTTACAAAAGAAGATAACAAAAACTATACCAACCCAAGGAATTGTCCCCATTTATTTTGGCTTCCAAAGAAAAGGCTTAAAGGCTCAAAATTGGCTCCAAAGGAAAAATTTGAGAGGGTCGAAAATTTTGGATATAAAAGTAGCTAAGAAAAGACGGCCTAACATCCTCCTAAATCAACTTAAACACTATGTAAACTTAGGCAGACTAGGAGCAAGTTCTAGAAACATATACATGCATACAGATAAATCACACAAGAAAGAATTTAAGGCTCAAATCTCACAAGGTATAAGCACGATTCAAGGCGAACAAGCAATTCACTAATTATGCACCTTTTCACCAAACCATCATATCAAAACGTTAAGCCACACTTAAACATAAATGGAATATAATATCATTGGCAACTCGGTCTAATGTGTCCCTAAGCATGCGTGTTTCTAAGTTCTTCATGTTATGTTCATGACATGGATTCAAGAAAACATTTTTAGAACACAAAAATCTCCTACGGGATTTTGAAAAATTAAAGCAAAAACAAACAAAAAGAAAACCCTAAACTCACGGTCCACCACTTCATCCCCCCAAACTTATTTACAACAAAGTGTAAAATAAGTTTGTAGAGTCGGTAGGGACGTGAGTATACTACTGAAAAAAAAACGTACCCTGAAAAATTTCGCGTAGAGGTTGAGCGGGGCGAAAATTCGAAGAATTTCGAAAAATCGCGCTGGAAAATTGTGCCCAGGTGGCGGTCCGCCGCAGCTGTTCGGCGGTCGCCGTACGTCAAAGATGCTTTCCAGCGTTCAGGTGGCGGACCGCCGCAGCGCTTGCGGCGGTCGCCACGGAGAGGTCAGAACCTGCGAAAATTTTTGCAAAGCACAAAATTAAACCAAAACCAAAAATACTTAAAATTAAAGCAAAAATTGTTAAAACAAGGAAATAAATTGTCTCAAAAATATCCAAAAACATGGTACAAACGCTCATTTAAAGTCATCGAGCTTGACTTCTTCAATCTTGAGGAGGTGGAGGGAAACGGGCGCTAAGATCCTCGAAAGCTCCAACGAGGTACGTGATATCACTCCTCATTGTCTCTCGTTCCTCTCTAGCTTCGGCGGCCATCCTTCGGAGCTCTTCATATTGTTGACGCCGATGAACGTCTTCCAAACGTTGTTGCTCCCAAAATTCTTGCTCCGCCGTGCGCCAATCGCCTTGAGCCGTCCACCCTTGGCGGTTGTAGGCATTCTCCGCTTGTTGCTCCGCCCATCGATTGTCCCAAGTGTTGGACATGTTTTGCATATAGGAGAAAATTTCTCCTAATTGGGCGGAGGTGTTGACTTGAAACTCCTCTTCCGGATTTGGCCTCCCGCGGCGGCGGTTCGCTCTTGTCCGGCGGCGATGTCCTTCCACTTCCTCTTCTTCTTCTTCCTCTTCTCGTCGTGGTTGGGGTGGCGGTGGTGGCGGTGCTTCACTCCCTTGAGCTTGTGAATGCTCCGCGCCCTCTTCATAGTTATCAATGGCATCAAACGCGGAATCCTCATCGGGCTCAAATTGAGGAATGCGAGAGGGAATGTTCCTCTTTCTAAATTCCCCATTGACGGGGTTAGCCTCGATAGCTCTCCGGTGGGCGGGTGTGTCGAGCTTCCAATTGGCTTGGTTTGCCCAAACATCGACCTTGGTCAATTGCGGGAGTGGAACGGGAAAGTGATCCCCCGCTACTTGCATAAAATACCCTTGACCCCAATAATCGGTCTTCAAAAGCCCCACCGAAAATAGCACCTCATAGGTGATAAACCTTTCTCCACCATCCTCCGTCATACCGGCAAAAGAGACCTCCAAATGTTCGCCAATTGCCGTAATCAATCCCCCACAACAAATGACGCCCCCGTCTTTCTTCGTGATCCTATCCACATAGTAAGTAAAAAGGGTCCCATAATCGATTCCCTTCTTGTTGAGTAGGCACCACATCACGTTGAGCTCCGTTTGGGAGACACTTCCCCCATCGATACGAGCAAACATAAGCTGAGTCATAGCACGATGGAGGTACCTCAAGACGGGGTTGCGAATTGATGAAGACTTGGCATAGCCCGCTGCATGCTCTTGCTCATTTGTCATCGCCCCCCAAACCTCGGAAAATTCATATTCATTGTCCTCTTCGGGGTTGGGGTCGAAGCAATGGAAGATCCCACTAAGCTCTTCCATGGTGAGCGAGTGCCAACGGTTCCCTAGGCGGAAATCGATGCTAAGTGGAAAATTTTGGCGGCGATCCTTAGTGACCTTTAGCGAGCTGAGGAACTCGAGAGTATACTTTCGAAACGATGGCCACTTCCTTTGGAACATGTAGACGAGGCCATTCCCATCACCCACGTCGCACAACTTCCAAAAATCCTCCATGATCCCCAAAGTTTGGAGAGGGAAATCGTGGGGATATCTAGAAGGTGCCGTTTCTCGGGCCGACACTTTCTTCCACATAGCCTTTTGCTCTTCCGTGGCAAGGCTAATGCCATAGTTCTTCGCATTCTCCGGTTTCCCTTTTGATCCCATTATCCTACAAAAGAAATTACACTCTTAAAAGAGCACCAACAAGTAGGAGATCAAAAGTTCCCCCAAACTTGCATTCAACCAAGTAAAAATCAAGAGATAAGAACTTATATGCAAGCTTGGGTAAAATAGCATCCTAATTTTTAGCATAATAACATGTTAAGCAAAATCAACAAAATTAGGACACAAAAAATCATCCCCCAACGTGAATTCATCCCCCATGCAGAGACGTATCAACCAAATATCCATAAAAACCAACAATCTCTACAAAATCACAAATATTGCAATTCATGGAAGTAATAATAGCCTCACAATGCTATGAACATGATTGCAACTTTTAAACTCTAAAAACCAAGAGAGAATCATCATTCACAACTTAATAATCACCAACCAAGCAAATTTTAAACCATAGAATTCAAAAATTCATACACATAATCATCCCCCATCATGAATTAAGAGATTCTACCGAACAATTCACCCAAAATAAAGCACAATCCATGGAAGAAGTAAAGCAAAACTCAGAAATTGAGTTAGGATTCATACCTTTTTGTGGAGAGAATTTGTAGAAGAAGAGCTCTAAACTTGGAGAGAATTGAGAGAATGATAGTGTGGGTGTGTGAATTTGGTGATTTATATAGGTGGGGGTTGTGTGCAAGGAAAGAATTTGAGAAGGAATGGGAAAAGGAATGGAAAACATACCTTTTATGGTGGCAATCCCGTCTCTGGACTGCGTGTGGCGACCGCCGCGTCTCTCGTGGCGGGCCGCCACACGGGCCTTCATAAACAGCAATCCTGGCGGGCCGCCGCGGCCCGTGCAGCGGTTACTCTGGCCCGCCCTAAGCCTGCCCTAGGCCCGATCCTTCCTGCACATGTTAACACACGTGTGGCGACCGCCGTGCTTTAAGTGCGGCGACCGCCACCCGTATATATATTTTTATTATTTTTTTTTTTTTTTTTTTTTTTAAACAGAACATAAATAAATAAAAAAAAAAGAAAAAAAAAAAATAAGTAAAAGAAAATTGGGTTGCCTCCCAATAAGCGCTTTTGTTTAAAGTCGTTAGCTCGACTTGAAGTGGCCCACTAGTTGGGCGGATCAAAAACTCGAGTGTTGAAAATTGGCATAGGGAGCAACTTGGTCCCTAGCTTCTTCCACCACTTGTACTTCCCCTCTTTGGTTTTGATGACGTATATCTCGGGGTCCTCTTTGGGTGTTTTCTTTCTCTTCTGTTTCTTCTTCTGTGGAGCAGATGTAGAAGAATTAGCATCACCCTTTTTAGAAGAATGTCTTACCTCTTTGACAATGTAGATAGTGGAGGTAGAAGGATCCTCCGCTTCAAAGGGATCTTTGGACTTGGTCAAGTCGGTAGCCATGACTGCTCTGCACTGTTGTTCCATTTTTGCCCGCTTTGCCTCCTCAAATTTTAGCATCTCGCTCTCAATCTTATAGGTGGATTGACTATGATTATCACTGATTGTGATCTCGCCACGGCCTACATCAATCAAAGCTTTGCAAGTGGCAAGAAAATCTCTCCCTAAGATTAGAGGGACGTTCTTGTCTACTTTCATGTCAAGCACAATAAAGTCGGCGGGAAAAATAAAATCATCAACTTTAACTAGGACATCCTCAATCATACCTACAGTCTTGATGGACGAGTTATCGGCCAACCTGAGTGTTACGTCTGAAGATTTGAGTGGCCCGATGTTGAGCTTTTCGTAGTACTTCAGTGGCATGAGATTGATGGACGATCCTAAGTCGCACAGTGCTTTGTCAACTTTCCCTTCTCCAATCCGGCATCTTATAATGAACTGGCCCGGATCCCTTTGCTTTACTGCCCTCTCTTTTTGGATGATTTCGCTACAATGATGCGGTAGCTTAAGGTCGGCTTTGGTCGGCTTCCTCTTTCTCATCACCGCTTCCCTCAAAAGTTTTGCATATTTTGGAATTTCCTGCAATGATTCGACCAAGGGAATATTAGTATGAACTTTGCAAAACATATTCAAAAAATGTTTGAATTGCTCCTCGAGTTTAAACTTCCTCCTTGGTTGGAAAGGGAGCACAATTCCATTGTTCCGAACAAGCCCCTTCTGCGTGGTTGACTCTGCCGTCTCAGTGGCGGGCCGCTGCGGGGTGTGCGGCGGTCCGCCGGCGACTGGGCAGTCCCCAGATTTCTGCTTTGCCACCCACTTCTTGTTAATATCATCCACTCTTGCTGCTGCCTTTGCTCTATCCTCATCTAACTTCTTCTGAATTTGCTCCATTTGAGTGGTAATGTTGGTTATAGCTGCCGAGATCGTGTTCATTCCTTGCTCGAGGTTGTTTATCCTTGCTTCGACCACTCCGATCTTGGTGTCATTAATCTTCCTATCTTGCGTAATTACTTCCAAAATCTTCGTGATTCCTTGATCATACTTGTCTTCCTTCTTCATCGGCTCAACCACTCCTCCTTTGCTAACATTAAATCCTGCAGGGGGTTGCAAGTAATTATTGTTAGAATAAGAAAGATTTGGGTGCGGACGGTTCCCATTATAATTATTGAAATTACCGCCCCCCTGATTAGGGCGATAATTGTTATTGTAATTTCTGGGACCGCCTCCTTGCACGTAGTTGATTTCTTCCACAGTTGACACGGCAGTTTCGGGTGCCGTGACCGCCACTATGGAAGTTGCCGGAATTGGATCTTCCTTCCTCGAGACGTCCATTTGATCAATCCTGACTCTAAGTTCTGCTAGCTCCTTAGCAAAAGAACTTTCTTCGGCCTCTTCTATGGCTGCTACTCTTCTCGTGGCATGCCTTTCCTTCGACCACCCCCGACTGTTGGTGGCGAACTCCTCGATCACCGCCATGGCATCCTCTCCTGTCTTTCTTAGAAATCCTCCATTTGCCCCTGAATCAAGCATAGCACATATTTTTTCATTAAATCCATTATAGAGGATTCCTACCTGATGGTCTATGGAAAAACCATGGTTTGGGCACTTTCGAAGAAGAGCTTTGAAACGAGCAAATGCCTCATAGAGGGGCTCGTCATGGCCTTGTATAAACTGAAAGATCTCACTCTTGAGCTTCAAAATAGTGCCTGGCGGGTAGTATTTGTCGAGGAAGGTAGCTACGATGTCCTTCCATGTGGAGACCTTTTCTGGTGGCATACACTCAAACCACTCCTTAGCAGAATCAATCAATGAGAATGGAAAAAGTCTTACCCGTATGGCATCGTCGTCGACACCATTTAATTTCAAAGTGTTTGCGATTTCCACGAATTTGGAGAGATGGCGGTTAGCATCTTCAGTCGCCCTACCTGCAAAAGGAGTTTGCTCGACCCTTTGGATAAGGGGCATGCGTAACTCAAAATTGTTAGCATCAATACGAGGACCGTCAGGAAAAGTGATCATATTCCCATGATTGAACATGTTCATCACAGGTAATGTTTCTCTGTTCTTCTTTTCCATGGCTTCTCGGGCTGCTCTTTCCGCATCTCTCTCATCCATCAGCAACTTCACCATCTCCTGCAGCTTCTCAATATCTGTTCGGTCACCCATTGTTCCTGATCCTTTTTCACTTCTTATTATTCTACGAGTTCTTTCAAGTTCTAAATCAAGCGGCTCTAAGATGTACTTCCCAGAACGCGTTCGCATACAAAACCTGCAAGACTCGAAAACAAAAACAAATTAAACTAAAAAAATTAAAACAGAAAGCAATAAAAATCCAAAGTAGTAAAATTATCCGTTTGAAGATATCACTCCAAAGTGAATTGTCTTCCCCGGCAACGGCGCCAAAAACTTGATGCACTTTTTATTTGCACTATAAATACCTGCAAGTATACAGAGTAGGTATAGTATAGCAAAAGGTTAGTACCGGATATCGAACACGGGGAAGACGTACACAAAGTGTCTATCTCCTACTAGAACTCAATTACTATCTGGAGAAACAAGAATTTTTTTTTTGAAAATTTTTGAAAACAGAAAATATTAAAAGCAGTAAACAACTAAATGCAAGCAAATCACGGAGAGAAAAGTATAGAGATAAGGGAATTCCAGGGATGTGCTTTCACTTTTATGGTTATACAAATTCCAAACTACAATACCCTAGCACAGTTAATACTTTGAAAGGACGAGTCACCTAGCTTATGCTCATAATGCGGTCTCCCAACTTCCACCGCGGTCGAGCACCACAACTCTTAGCATATCCTCGAGAGTTTGTATCGTCCTCTCAGATTGCCCATCGGACTGCGGGTGAAACGCTGTACTAAAGTTCAATCGTGTTCCAAGCTCGCGCTGTAGACTAATCCAAAATTTTGACGTGAACTTCGGGTCACGATCAGACGTAATCGTCACTTGGACTCCATGCAATCATACTATTTCCCGTATGTAGATCCGAGCTAATCTATCCGATCCGTGAGTTATAGGAATGCGCACATTTGGTGAGTCGGTCTACAATCACCCAAATGGTAGTGTTCCCTTTGAGGGTCTTTGGCAACGCTGTCACGAAATCCATAGTAATGTGCTTCCATTTCCACTCGGGTATTTTCAACGGTTGTAGCTTTCCGTACGGCCGTTGATGTAAGGTCTTCACCTGTTGGCAGGCTAGGCAACGCTCCACGAATGTCGCAATATCTCTCTTCATGCCAGTCCACCAAAAGGACTTCTTCAAATCTTGGTACATTTTCGTGCTTCCAGGGTGAGCAGTGTATGGAGTTTCATGAGCTTCACTCATGATCTCGTTCTTGAGTTCTTCGTTGTCGGGTACGCATAGTCTCCCTTCGAAGACGAGTGCATTGTCGGACTCCTCATTAAATTTTTCTGATTTGCCCGTTCTCACCTCCACTCGAATCTCCTCGAGTTTCGCATCCATTCGTTGTGTTGCAACGATTCTTGTCTTCAAGTCTGGTTCAACTGTTAAGGTGGCAATTCGTCCTTCCACCGTTTCGGGTGCCCTTATCACTTCCAATCGCATTTTACTAAACTCTCGTATCAAACTTTCCTCTTCCGTTAGGAAAGCTAGTTGCGAATTGTCTTTACGGCTCAAAGCATCTGCCACTACGTTTGCCTTGTCGGGGTGGTAGTTGATGCCACAATCGTAGTCTTTTACCAATTCGAGCCATCTTCGTTGTTGCATATTCAAGTCCTTCTGCTCGAAGAAATATTTCAAGCTCTTGTGGTCCGTAAAGATTTCACATCGAACTCCATAGAGATGATGCCTCCAAATCTTTAGGGCATGTACTACTGCTGCTAACTCTAAATCGTGTGTTGGGTAGTTCAATTCGTGTGGTCTCAATTGCCGTGATGCGTATGCAATCACCTTGTTGTTCTGCATCAATACACATCCTAGTCCCACCTTCGACGCATTGGTGTAGACTACGTAGTTCACTCCAGATTCTGGCACGGCTAACACCGGCGCGGTAGTCAACTTCTCCTTTAAGAGTTGAAAACTTGCTTCACACTCCGGGGTCCAATTCACCTTGACTCCCTTCTTAAGCTGTTGGGTCATGGGTCTCGCTATCTTGGAGAACCCTTCTATAAACCTTCGGTAGTATCCCGCTAAGCCTAGGAAACTCCGAATCACGCTTGGTGTTGATGGCGACTTCCACTGTTGCACGGCTTCTACTTTGGCGGGGTCCACTCTGATCCCTTCTGCCGATACGATATGTCCAAGGAAATTCACTTCCTTTAGCCAAAATTCACACTTGCTGAATTTCGCGTATAACTTCTCATTCCGCAAGGTTTCTAGAGCGATTCGTAGATGCTCCTCATGCTCCTTCTCGTTCTTTGAGTAGACTAGAACGTCATCGATAAACACTAAGATGAACTTGTCCAAGTACGGGTGGAATACCCGATTCATCAAATCCATGAACACCGCTGGGGCATTCGTTAGTCCGAAAGGCATCACTATGAACTCGTAGTGTCCATATCTCGTACGGAACGCAGTCTTCGGTATGTCCTCCCTTCGAACTCTCAACTGGTGATATCCGGACCTCAAGTCCATCTTTGAAAATACTCCTGCTCCACGAGTTGATCAAACAGGTCATCGATTCTTGGCAGTGGATACTTGTTCTTAAGCGTCAACTTGTTCAATTCTCTATAGTCGATGCACATCCTCATCGATCCATCCTTCTTCTTCTTCACGAAAAGTACCGGTGCGCCCCATGGTGATGCGCTAGGTCTGATAAAGCCTAGGTCCATGAGTTCCTGTAACTGTATCTTGAGTTCTCCCAACTCCTTTGCCGCCATCCGATATGGTGCTTTAGATACCGGTGTAGCTCCCAGCTCGAGATCGATCGTAAACTCTAATTGTCGATCTGGCGGCGGTCCAGGTAACTCTTCGGGGAAAACATCCGGAAATTCTCGCACAACGGCGACGTCTTCTACTTTTCTTTCATCCTTCTCATCGCCGTGAAGATAAACGAGATAGGCAGGTCGTCCCTTCTTTATCATCGCGGTAGCTTGTAGCGCGGAAATTATCGCGGTTCGTCGGTTCATCGAGATACCATGATACACGATAGGTTCCCTTCCCGGCGCTTGTAGCGATATTTGTCTCTCCTTGCATCGAATCGTTGTGAAATTTGCGGCCAACCAATCCATTCCTAGGATTACGTCGGTATCCCTCATCGGTAAAATTCGTAGGTCGCGAGCAACTAGCTTAAGTTCTCCTAAAACGATTTCTACGTTCGAGCACGTTCGAGATAATTCTACTGTCCCAGCCACTGGTGAAGACACTATCATTTTATGTTCAGTTACTCTAACAGGTAAGCCCAAAGTGCGCACACATAAATCAGATATAAACGAGTGCGACGCGCCCGTATCAAACAACACAACAACAGGGGTGTTGAGAATTTCGCCCATACCTGTCAGATTCTTCTTCTCACGTTCACCTTCCTCATTATTCGGTTTCTTTTGCTCCAACGCGTACGCTCTTGCTGGAGGAGGAAGTCTTTGGTGGGGAGGTTGTTGCTGTCGCGACGATGGGTCACGATTTCCTCGTGGTTCGTTCTGCGATCCCCTTGCTGGCTGGCGGAATCCCGAATCATTTCGCCTCGATCCCGATCCTCTTGTCCTACTCGGGCACTCCCTTAAGTAGTGGCCATTTCCTCCGCAATTGTAGCATTTGAGGACGTTCGGTTGTCGACATTCACCGAAATGGTACTTAGTGCACACATTGCACTGCGGCGCTTTGGATCCGTAGTCTCTTCTCGGGGTGAACGTACGTTGCCTTCCTCCATAATGGGGTCGATGTCGACTTTCCTGATACCGTTTTCCGTCATAGGAAGTCCTAGAGTCCTCCCATTTCCTCTTCTCCCGGGAGTTATGCGATGGCGGCAGAGATAGTGTAGTGTTCTCCTTGGCTCTCTCTTTAGGCATTGCAGCCTCTATATCCAACGCAAGTGCCAATGCTTCGGCGTAGGGAAGTCTCCCTCTACTAGCCAATGACATTCCAATCTCATGCCTTAGTTCCTCTCGGAACTTGTCGGACAGCTTCGCGTCGGTGTCCACCTGATCGGGTGCATATCGAGTCATGCTATTGAGCGCACGATCGTACTCGGTCACGGTCATGCGTCCTTGGGTCAAATTGAAGAACTCGGATGCCTTCGCTTTCCGGTAGCTCTTAGGCACGTACTTGTTGTAGAGCTTCGCCTTGAATGCTTCCCACGTCATTGCTTTCACTTGTTCTCGCCGCAAGGTCTTTACTCTAGTATCCCACCAAAAGTCGGCTGCGTCAGTTAGTTGGTGAGTAACGCAGCTCATCCTTTCCCGGTCGTTGCAACCCAAGATTGAGAAGATACGCTCTATTGCGCGGATCCACGATTCAGCCTTGTCCGGCTCTCCAAGTCCATCGAACATGGGTGGTTTCTGTTCCAAGAACAGCTTCACTATCTTACGATTCACCGGAGGTGGCGGAGGCGGCGGCGGCATGGGTTGCGATACACTATCCTCGCTCGTGGGCTGAGGTGTTGGCTGACGGTTATTGCGTCTCGGCGGCATTCTGATTTATCAATACACGGGTTATTCACAAGGTTCCAACAACAATTACATGGTATAGTCGAATAATAAGGTTCATGGGACAATTGTTTGAGAGTATATGGCCAATCACAAGATATCAAAAGTTCGTCACTTTGACGGATCGTAAGAAGTAGCGTCAAATCATCTTTTGCAAAAATCGGTTGCATCCTACGGTCATCAAAAGATCAATATTTCATAACGTCAAGGTAGTTGAAATTAAGAAGCAGTTTTGAAATTCAAGTGGCAAATATAGGACGCAATAAGGTATTTCCAAGATAGTGGTGCGATGATGTGATGGCGTGAAAACTTAGTGATAGGAAATTTTCACAACGGCATGGAAGACAATATGAAGATACGTTGCATCATAAGGTAGTGAGATCGGAGAAAATAAATAAAAAAAACTTTCCCCATAACAAAAACGTTGCCTCAACGAGGACTTAGTATCAACGGAATTTCAAAAAGCAGAAGTAAAATGGTACGGCAAAATGTCAAGCAAAGTATTCAAAAACATGGGGAAATCAAACAACGCATTCTACGACTATCACTCCTAGTCGATATCGTTCACATCCTCCTCGGGGTCCTCGTCCTCGTCCATCTCCAAAGCAGGTCCTTCCTCGTAAGGCCCCTCATTCCCGCTAGATTCGCCAACATCCGGGGGCGGCGGAGTTATCGCACGCATGTCCTCCACATTCCCCTGGATAGCCAACGGGTTAGACGTATGAGTCCTAAGCCTGGGCTTGGTAGGAACGCGATCCACGTGTGGCTCCCTATCACGGCGATATCTCCATCGACGAGCTTGATTCGGTGAATACTTGTGCGGCGGGGGACCAAGCGGCGGTCCGTCCCTCGCCATCGCCATGGCTGGAAGTAGTACTCCGATCAGACCGATCATATCACCTCGAGGCGTATACTCCGGTGATGCACTATTTATTTGCACTATAATTACCTGCAAGTATACAGAGTAGGTATAGTATAGCAAAAGGTCAGTACCGGATATCGAACACGGGGAAGATGTTACACAAGTGTCTATCTCCTACTAGAACTCAATTACTATTTGGAGAAACAAGAATTTTTGAAAGTTTTTGAAAACAGAAAATATTAAAGCGGTAAATAACGAAACGCAAGCAAATCACAGAGGTAAAATATAGAGATAAGGGAATTCCAGGGATGTGCTTTCACTTTTATGGTTATACAAATTCCAAACTACAATACCCTAGCACAGTTCATACTTTGAAAGGACGAGTCGCCTAGCTTATGCTCATGCGATACAAACGTTGATTACTAACATTAGGGTTGTCAATCCTAACACGTAACTCCAAAAAGCTCCTAAGACCCTTGAAAAGTCCTCACTCTCAATTAACAGTGCCGTTTTAAAGGAAGCTAACTGTAGTGTCTACTAAGTGGATCTAACTCGCTAGAACTCTGTCACAGTTATGAAGCAAGTTATATTAAATCATACATAATTGTGTCACTCAATTACGAAGCATCATGATTAACTTAGGGAAGAAACAAAGTAAAAACAAAACGGATATTAAATAGAAAACGGAATTGTATAACCAAAGTTGCTACTAACACATCCCTAGAATCCTATGAGTTTAGTTACACATAATTGAATAAACTAAAAACATAGATTGAAAGGAAAACAATTTGAACATAAAACTAAAGCAAATAAAACCCTTAGGTTGAATCCTTGTCGTTCTTGATGTTCTTGAAGTCCTTCTCCAACTCCTTGCACAATCGAAGTACTCTGGCTTTTGATCTCTGTGAATGTTGCAAGCAGTAACTCTCTCTGTATGTATCTTGATGAATCTCTCTTGATGAATTAATGTGTTCTCTTTTAATGAAGCTTGAGGTCCTATTTATAGGGGAGAAGTATTCCTCGTCATAGAAGGAAAAGATCTTCAAAATTTGGTAAATCTTGGATCAAATCTAGAGCTGGTCGGATTCGCCGCCTTTCTCCGGCGGGCCGCCGCACCTTGGCCGGCGGTCGCCGTGTTGGAGTCCAGAGACTCTGACCCTTCGGTGGCGGACCGCCACATGTACTCCGGCGGTCGCCGGTCGAGACTCTTCTCCTAGCGTAGATTTCCGAGGCGGACCGCTACATGGCTCTGTCCGCCGTGCTCCGGCGGTCGCCGTACAACTTCGCGGCGGTCGCCGGTCGCCGTCTGACTCCAGATTTCCAGACTATGCGTTTTTACTCCCCTTTTCGACTCAAATATGCACATTTCTCACAAAACACGTCAAAATACCAAAATGTATAAAATATGCAAATAATAGACATGTAGAGCGATTTTGATATTAAGAACGGACCAAATAATGACCTTAAAATAGTGCAAAATCCGAGCGTATCATCCGGCGGACTGAACCACGTATATGGTAACGCAGCTTGGGCAGTCCACTCGCTCCAAGGACTCGGTAGGCTGTGGATCAGTTTCGAGATCCCCGCATGATGGGTAGCCCCACCATACGCGTATGCATCCATCCAGCGGTCGTAGAACTCGGTGACGAAGGTCAAGAGAAAAGTCTTTCCATCCCATTCGAAATCCTGGTAGGTCTCGACGGGAAAAATCTTATTCTTTGCGTAACGGTCGCGCATCGGTGCATAGTAGTGATCAGGCATCTACAAAAGAAATCTCAGCATCAGAACAAGGATCGTAGAAAATATCAATAGTGTAGAAGATTTCAAATGATGCTGAGAGTACAATGGATATATATATATATATATATATATATATAGGGGAGCATTAAACTCCTTTTACCCCTTTAGATACTATTTCCTTCTTAATCACATCCATTAGATTAGTATGATGGACGGACTAGATGAAGCCTCACAAAATTATCCCGTGTTGCATTATTAGGTTCATTCTGTGCATTATATGGGTAAAATTGTAAAACAGCCATGAATTAAAACGGCAGGAGCGAGATTTAAGCAATCCTTCCATATGCTCACTCTCTCTCTCACTCCAAACGTCTCTTCCCATCAGCCCACGATTCCCCAATCGTCTCCCCCAATTCAAACTAAGAAAAACCCTAGCCGCTACTCAAATTGAAGAGACACCACCACTCCCGCCGATTTTTCACCGTGAAAAGCACCGCCGGTCGACGATTCATAGTTTTAATGTGATTCCTTAGCCGCGCGATGATAGATTTACAGTCGACAACAAGACGGGTTTCAAAAGTTCCGATTTTTGGTAAGAGACACTTCTAATCGTCAATTTTCGTCATTAAAACAGTGACGATTTTTTCACACATTTGGTCGACACATTTAATGATTCAATTTTTCGCAATACCAATTGTTAATCGCCTATTTTCACCACCGACACACCACCTAATCGTCGATTTAATGTTTTCTCCTAAACAATATCACGTTTTTCCACACTTGTTTTGGTCGAGATTTTCGGAAACCGTAAAATCGTGTTCATTTTTATAGGGTTCTGTCCATTATTGAAGTTTGTAGTGAATGACTGGTTTCCAATTGTGTATTGAGCGATTTGGTAGATGAAATCGTATCTGGGTTGATTTTTGGTTTGTCTTGCATTTGCCTTTATATTCATTTGTGCATTATTTGATGAAATGTGTACATTATTGTAGGTAGTGGTGGGCATTACTTTTTGGTTTGAATCTACATCAGTCGGTTTGATAAAATGCCTTAAAATTGAGTTAAATTTGTATTCATATTTGCATTATTTGTTGCCATTTGTACATTATTGTATGGAGTGGTGTAAATTATTGTATGGAGTGGTGTAAATTATTGTATGGTGTGGTGTACATTATGTTTTTTGTTTTACTTTAAATGCATCGGTTTTATAAAAGGTCAATGGTTGATAGAATATAATATTCATTGGTGCATTATTTGCTTACTTTTGTACACTATACAGTTAGTATTGTGCATTAATGCGATACATTATTGATTTTTGGGCACTGGCGAAGCAGCCTAGATTAGATATTGACGAATCGGTGGATGATGTTCTTCCACTTGCGATTTGCTTCCAATTACACGATCTCTTAGCAAATTCTCCCTGAAATATGGCCTAAGAATTATACTGACATTTGGAGAGGGAGACCAAACGTCTTTAGCTAAAAGAGAGAGAATATCGGTGATGAATCTTCCTCCCCCCTCTCAAAAGATATGCATATCTATATATATGCTTGAGTAGTTTATTCTTTATTGTTCTAGAATGTTTCCACAAATGATTAAATATTTTAAATAGTATGTCGGCTAGTATAAGATATTTACATTTATTTATTTTTAATTTACTAACTCTTTGTCCTTTATGGAACGGTACACATGATTAGTTTACATTTATTTCTTCATATATATACTATTTTGTTGAGTGGTCAATATATAGACAAATAGTATACTAATTTTAATTTACTTATGTAGTAAACATCTATATTTTGTAATTTTCCGTAAACTTAAAAGCAAAATTCCACTTCTATATAAGAAAATTTCACCACATTCTAGGTAAGATGTAGTTTAGTACTCCCTCCGTCTCAAAGAAAGATGATTCCTTCTTTGGACGGCACGGAATTTTATGTAATTTTATTTTGTGTGTTAAATGGAGAGAGTAAAGTAAGAGATAAGGAATAAAGTAGTGAGAGAATAAAGTAGTGATAAAGATATTTCCATTTTAAGTAATGAATCATCTTGATTGGGAGGAAAGTGAGTCATCTTCAATGAGACAGAGAAAGTACTAATTTATTATTTTTATCGTACCTACCATGATCTAAGTAGGTTCTATATTTATTTAATTATATATGCTGCTTAATCATAAACCAAGCATTTCTTTTATTGGAATACTAAATTCTACAAATCTAATTTTGGGTCGTTACATTCAGCAATTCAACCTTAATTGTTGAGTTTAATTTAACCATCAACAATTATAGTAGAATTGTCAAAAGTCCCCAAATTTAGTCTTATAGAGAAGTCTTCTTCACCGATTAGAATATATACAAATACAATTGTATAATTGTATTTGTATATTTTAATGTTGAAACAATTGAAAAAAAAAAGAAATAAAGGAAAAAGACTTGAGCCCAAATTTAAGTTGGGTTGCCTACGTATCCTTAATGCTCAATTACATTATGGAATCAAAGTCCACGTAGTTCTCTTACCTTACTTATCTATTCGGCAATCGGAGGTTGACCTCCCACTCCACCTCATTCTTGTTGTTGTTGTTGTTGTTCTTCTTCATTGGGGTAGTAGTCTTGGTCGGTTTGTACTTGGGTGTTCCAATCTAGCTCCTGGTCTCTAATGTCAGCCGGACACCAATCGTCATGGTGGCTTCCATATTATGGCCGGATAATCTACTTCTTCTATCGTCCAAGACGTTGCCTCCAATACTAAAAGCGGACTCGACGACGACAGTGGAAGCCGGAATTGAAAAAATCTCCTTGGGCATTGATGCAAGTATGAGAAAATCTTTCGCATGTGTTCCCCACCAATCGAGGACGCCGATTTGGTTGGGAGTGGGACCTTCATCTTCATTCAAAGAAAAGCGTGAGACAAAATATAAATCTAACTCACTTACCGTCCTTGCCGACGAACTGTCAAAATATAGGTCGGCCAATTGGGATTGTGCGTCGGGGTCATCAACTTGAAAGAACCCAAAATTCTGTGGTTGTTGAGGGGTGGGTCGTTGTCTCACTTGGTGGGTATTGTTGTACTTGGCTTCGTATTCGACAAAGAGAGTTCGCAACTCAAACTCAAATGCATGGTTGATGACGGAGAGATTGGGGAGGTTTATTTGGAATGTTTCGGACAAATTTATGTTGTAGTCCTCATTGGTGTCCGATTGCAAAGACCGAAGTGGTTGAAGATCAATAGAACTCAAATTGTTGTAATAAAATTCTAAAATCCTCAAGGTACCGACTAATTTCTATTTCGGATCCAAAACCTTTGCAATCAAAAACACCGTTCGAATCTCATTGAAATACTTAAGCCATTTGTCAATCATATAATATAAAACACACATCAAATCAGGATTTGCGGCAGAATTTTTCATAGCCGTCTTAAAACCAAGTGATATATACATGCAATGCTCTAAAACACGAACAGATGTGCAATAATAAAAACCCGTTAACTCAACAGTCGCATTTTTGAAACCTTTGAACAATTTAAACAAACTCATGCTTTGATCTCAACATGCATGCGATAGATATAAATCAGGAACGGGATAAGTCCTAAAAAAATCAATCAAAAAATCTATATGCTCAAAAGTAGAGTTCCAACAATCATATGTGGAGTTCCATCTAGTAGACACATCAATTGAAAAATTTGTGTACCTTATTTTCTTTTGATGACAATACTTCTTCCAAGCTTTACCAATATGAGGCTTCCAATGGATCAAATTTACGGCAGTTCTAATAGGATCAACATGCTTTTTCCACAAAGAAAGAGCATCTTGTACACATAAATTTAAAATATGACAAATGCATCTTTGATGAAAATACTTACCATTTATAAACGGGGCACAAGCCGCAATTAAGTTGGCAATACTTGCAGTGTTAGCGGTTGCATTATCAAAACCAACATAAAAGACCTTATTGCACAATTTATATCATTCAAAACTTGAATAATTAAAGCAGCAATTGAGGGTGCGGTGTGTGGTTTAGGAAATTGTCTAAAACCAATCAAACGCTTGTCCAACGTCCAACTATTGTCCAAAAAATGACATGTAATGCCCATATAAGAATTTCTTTGATAAACATCAGTCCACACATCAAAGCAAATGTTTACTTTGTGTCCCAAGGTGGACAAAAAACGTGTTACTTCTCTTTGTTTATCAAAAAATTGTTTGTTGTTAGATCTTTGATGTGAAGTTGCGGGTATTCTTTTAGCAGCGACATTAAAAGCGGTTTTCATAGTGACTTCATATTTTTTGTCATCAAAAAAATTGAAAGGCAGATGCTTCATTGCAACCCATCTAACCATAGCATCTTGAGCAAATTTATGATCATATTTAAAAAGAGGTGTACCTGTTGTATCAGACGCACCGACCAGGAAGTTTAGTTGGGTTTGGGATTTGGCAGTCCCATATTCGATCGGATGCTTTGTCTTTAAATGACGATTGAGAGTACCATAGCCCCCACCGGGACTAAAGGGGTAGAATTTTTCGCAATAGTTAGAATATGCGATAAATTCATTGGTCTCTTCTTGAGAGTTTGGATCGTTAGGGTTTGGAACTACTACCGGGACTTTTTATAATGTTTAACAAAAATATCTGATTTCAACGTCTTCTTAGTCTTACCCCGCCCTGTTTGAGTTTGAGGAGGAGGAGAAGGAGAAAGCGCTTCATCATTTTCACCAACTAGTCCGGCGCTCGTCGGAGGATATTGTTCAGATCCTTCACCTTCAGTTCCACCATCGTTGTCATCGGATGATAAATTCACGCCGCCGCCATAAGAGTGATAAGACTCGTAACCTTTGCCACCGGAATGGTTAAGTAGCATGGCGATCCTATGATCTTCTTCGCCTACAAATATTATATACAAACGGTATAATTAATTTATAGTACCAAAAACAAGAATATATTTATATATTATATATAGTTGTGAATTTAAAAGAATTTGTAAAATTAATATTCGAACAACTTACTTGAAAACGCAAAGCGGCTTGTCGGAAAACCTCATCCATAACCTCATGACAAGTAGGGCGCTTTGATTTCCGACGACCACTTTGATCTTGGTCTTGGGCAATTCCCTTGCCCCCGTCACCACCACGACGAGATAAAGACATTTTGCAAATTGAAAAGTAGAGAGTATACTAGTATACTAACTAGAGTAGTGAGGGACGTATATGATATTATGATAGACAATTGAAGTAAATTATAAAAACAATTTGCACAAATATTATAGTAAACAACTTGAGCAAATTAGAGAAAATGGAGATAGAGATGAGAGAAATTGTGAGATTGAGAAGAGAAATCATTGTTAACACAATAATAGGGTGAGTAGAAGTGAAGGGGAGAGGGGGTATTTATAGGAGAAAAAATCAGATTTAATTTCTTAAAAAACAATTGAATTTGAATTTGAAATTGGCCGGTTTACCGCTAGAACCGCCGATTTTCAGCCGGTAAACCGCCGGTTTTGTGACCGTTTTCTGCAGGGTAGGCCTGCACCCCTACGCCTGCGCGGCCTGCCAACTGAAAAAGCTGCCGGAACCGGCGGTTTCCAGCGAAAACTGCCGGTTTTTGTTCCGGTTTCATACTGGTTCCTGCAACCCTAGGCCCTACCCTATACCCTATCGGAACCGGCAAACTGCCGGTTTTGAACCGCTGGTTTCTGGCGAACCGGCGGTTTCGAACCACCGGTTACGGTTCGTCATGTTTTGAAGACCTGAACCGGCCCGTTGGAACCGCCGAACCTTGTCCCGGTTCCGAACCGTTAAACCTTGTCCCGGTTCCGGTTCAGGTTTCCGAACCGCCGGTGACAGTTCCGGGCCGGTTCAGCCGGGCCGGTTCGGTTTTTTGGGGACCTCTAGGGTCCACTACCAAAAATAGTAAAAATGAAATGGGACAAATTATGTGGGACAACCCGAAATGAAATACTAGGTTAAATTATCTGGGACGGAGGGGGTAATTGAAATCCTAATATTTATAGAAGTGATTGGGGGCTTAAAAAAATAGAAAAAAAAATCAAAATATTGGGGAAAAATGGCTAGTATTTTTGGGAGAAAAAAAATACTAATTTTTATTTTATTTTTTGAATTTTTCCTGAATTAAAAAAAAAACAAAAAAGAAATCAATTTCAACGATATAAACCACAGCGAGTGAGCGTCACGCACCAACGGGAGAGCGCCACGTGTCCAAGGCGCATGGCGAGACAGCTCGCGCGACGCCTCTCCCGGAAGAGATAGGCGACGAGATGGAGACGAGACGGGAGGCCGCATCGCCGTCTCGATGCCGTCTCGTCTCTCCGAGACGTGATGGAGACGGCGACGACCCGCACTGCGGATGCTCTAAAGATCTCATTCTTATTTGCTGCCCCCCTCTCTCCATATTCTAATCGTTTCATCTCTGTCTCTTTCTCCTTGGTCATGGACTCATGGTAAAAGGTGGCTCCTTTACTCTTGGTTAGTAGAAATTCCATAGTGGAGAGAGACGGAGAGAGTATATTTGTATATTTGTGTGTGGGGAAATGGCTCTCTTGCTTTGTTATTAATGTTTTCTCCTCTGACTTTTATCTGGGCCTTGTTATTTTAACATCACTTCACCTTCACCTTTCTCAGAGAAAAGCTGAAACCTTGCAAAATCTTCTCTCTCTAGCTTAGGTTTGTGGGAAATCTTGATATTGCTTTTTGTTGCTGAGAATGTTGTGTTTTTCTGTTTAAGATTCTTGGCTTTTGGAACATGGGATTTTTTCTTATGTTTTTGCTGCAAAAGCTTGCCATGGTAGATCCCAACTCTGTTTGGAGCTCTTTTTGACTTGGCTTTGAATGTTTTAAGGTTTTGGTGAAGTTGTTCTGTGTTCTTCTCAGATCTATGTAGTTTAGGGAATTTATTTATGCTTTCTTTTCTCTTGGTTCATTGAAAATCTTTTCATGGGTTTTAAAAATTAGAAAGTTTTTCACATGTTGGCGGAAAGTATTTTGTTGCGTTTGGTAGTATTATCTCCGTCCTCCAAAATTCGTAACCATTTGATCCGACACGAGTTTTAAAAAATTTACTACCTCTATCCCCCAAATTTTGATACATATTACCATTTCGGTCCACCCCTGAAAATTTGATACACTTCACTTTTACCATTTTTGGTAGTGGACCCCATATTCCACTAACTCATTCCTACTCACATTTTATTATAAAACTAATACTTTAAAAGTAGGACCCACATCCCACCAACTTTTTCAACTCACTTTCCATTACATTTCTTAAAACCCGTGCCGAGTCAAAGTGTATCGAATTTTGGGGGACGGAGGTAGTAATACAAAGTGTGTTGAAAAAGTTAGTGGCATGTGGATCCTACTTTTATATATTAGTTTTATAATAAAATGTGAGTGAGATGAATTAGTGGAATGTGAGGTCTACTACCAAAAATGGTAAAAGTGAAAGGTGACAAATTTTTAGGGACAGACAAAAATGGAAATAAGTGACAAATCTTCAGGGACGAAGGGAGTGGTATTTTGTACTCCCTCCGTTCCTTCATAGTTGAGTCATTTTTCCATTTCGGGAAGTTCCCTCATAGTTGAGTCATTTCCATATATAGTAACTTTTTTCTCTTTCTTACTTTACTCTCTCTTACTTTTTCTCTCTACTTTATTCACTTTATACTCTCTCCGTCCCACTTTAGGAGTCCCGGTTTACTACTTTTGGGTGTCCCATTTTAGGAGTCCCGATTGGAATATTCCATTATTGGTAATAGGTCCCACATTCCACTCACCTTTTCCCACTCACATTTTATTATAAAACTAATATATAAAAATAGGACCCACATCCCACTATCTTTTTTCACCAAATTTCCTTTATATTTCTTAATACCCGTGCCGAACTCAACCGGGACTCCTAAAGTGAGACGGAGGGAGTACTTTATTCTCTCTACCTTTTCCTCTTTCTTACTTTTTTATCTATTTATTTAACACACCCAACATCCCTTTTTTAGATTCCGTACCGAAAAGTTCTGCCTCAACTATGAGGAAACGGAGGGAGTATAATCATGAAACCATATTACAGGTTGTTTGGTAGAAAAATGTTGGCAATTTACCCACATGTGGTTAATATAGAAATGACGATGATAATCCTTGTGTTGGGACATCAAACTACCATCTACACATTTTTATAGTACTCCCTCCGTTCTATAGTAACGAAAACGTTTCTTTTTGGTACGAAGATTAAGAAAATTATGTTAGGCGAGTTAAGTAAAGAGAGAATAAAGTGAAAAATGATAAAGGAAGAGAGATGAAGAAAGAAAAAAGTAAAAGAGAATAAAGTAAGTTTGAAAAAATGTGTTGACTTTTACTAAAAAGGGAAATGACTCTATTATTATGGAACGTACTAAAATGACAAAATGACTCTATTACTATAGAACGAAAGGAATACTTCAGAAGAAAGAAAAATAGCAGCCACATTTCTGGTGTTTGGCGCCATCTTTCTTGCAACCATAAATCCCACAAACAATATCCAAAGTAAAACCAAGAGGAGACATTAGAATTGAACTAATCACTTGTTTATACTCAATAAGAATTGACTATCTAATAAATTGTTTGTTAATCATATACTTTTTAATTAGTTGAGCCAATTATATAAGTGAAGAGTTCACATAAATTTTTTTTATGTGATATAGCAAATTCTTACGCATTTATTGGATGACTTGGATTAATGTGATGAATTTATTTGCTTAATTTAATAAATTAGATTTTTGATATTGATAAAATATGAAGGTAGGTTATACTTATTTTTTATTTATTGGAGAGTTTATTATTTTATTTTATTTATGATAAAGGGTTCTGATGCACTATTTTTTAGCACTAAATAAACCTGCAAGTATACAGAGTATATATAGTATAGTCAAAGGTCAGTACTGAGATATCGAACATGGGGAAAGCAAACACAAAGTGTCTATCCTCTACTAAGACTCAATTACTATTTGGAAGAACAGAAGGTTTTGGATAACTTTGAAAACAGAAAACAATAGAAGGCAATTAACAACTAAATGCGAGTAAAACACAGAGACAATCGATAGAGATAAGGGAATCCCAGGGATGTGCGTTCACAGTTATGGTTATACAAATTCCAAACTACAATACCCTAGCACAGTTATTACTTTGATAGGACGAGTCACCTAGTTTATGCTCATGCAATGCAAATGTTGATTACAAGATTAGGGTTGTCAATCCTAACACGTAACTCCGAATAGCTCCTAAGACCCTTGAAAAGTCCCCACTCTCAATTAACAGTGCCGTTTTAAGGGAAGATAACAGTAACGTCTACTAAGTGAATCTAACTCGCTAGAACTTATGAAGCAAGCTATATTAAATCATACAAGATTGTGTCACTCAATCATGCAGCATCAAAATTACTTAGGGAAGAAACAAAATAAAAACAAACGAATATTAAACAGAAAATGAAATTGTATAACCAAAGTAGTTACTAACACATCCCTATAATCCTATGAGTTTAGTTACACATAATGGAATAAGCTAAACACATAGATTGAAGGGAAGACAATTTGAACGTAAAACTAAAGCAAATAAAACCCGTAGGTTGATCATTTTCGTTCTTGATGTTCTTGAAATTCTTCTCCAACTCCTTGCACAAGTGAGGTATTCTAGCTCTTGATCTCTATGATTTATTTTGCAAGTAGAAGCTCTCTCTCCTTTTTTGATGAAGCTTGGGGTCTTATTTATAGGGGAAAGCCAATCCTTGTTGTAGAAGGAAAAGATCTTCAAAATATGGTAAATCTTGGAGCAAATCTAGGACATCTCGGATTCACTGCGTTTCTCCGGCGGGCCGCCGCACCTTGGCCGGCTGTCACCGCGTTGGAGTCCAGTGAGTCTGTTTCTCCGGCGGCGGACCGCCCACGACTTCCGGCGGTCGCCGGGCTAGACTTCTCTTCCAAGCGTATTTTTCCGAGGCGGACTGCTGCATTAATTTGCCCGCCAGACGCCAGCGGTTGCCGCACACATCCGCGGCGGTCGCCGGTCGCCGTCTGACTCCAGATTTCCAGATTTTGCGTTTTGGCTCCCCTTTTCGGCTCAATTATGCACATTTCTCACAAAACACGTCAAAATACCAAAATAGACAAAATATGCAAATAATGGACGTGTAGAGTGACTTTGACATAAAAAACGGACTAAATAACGGCTTTAAAATAGTGCAAAATCCGAGAGTATCAGATTCCATATTTTGAACATTATAAATTGTATATTAATAATTTCATATTGATGGTGTTGACATTAAATTTTACCATGTATCTTTAAATAAGAATGTTCTTTTTATATATAAAATTTTTTTAATCAATATATGTGTTTTTGTTGTTTTAATATTATTTTAAATATTACACTAATCGCATAATTGGTTTTAATATTTACTAATATTACTCTAGATTGAGATTACAGTTATTAGCTGTGATTAATTTTACTATATTAATATATTACTTATATTACTCTAGATTGAGATTATAGTTATTAGTTGTGATTAATTTTACTATATTACTCTCTCCGTTCTATAGTAATAGAGTTATTTTGGTACGTTTTATAGTAATAGAGTCATTGACTCATTTTCCTTTTTAGTAAAAGTCAACACATTTTTCCACTCCTACTTTTCTCTCTCTCTTCATCTCTCTACCTTTTTTAATTTTCCACTTTATTCTCTCTTTACTTAACTCACCTAAAATAATTTTTCTTAATCTCCGTGCCGAAAAAAAACGCATCCATTACTACGGAACGATGGAGTATAATTTTATTTTTACACTCCCTTCGTCCCAAGATAAGTGACTCACATTCTTTTTTGGGACGTCCCAAGATAAGTGCGTCATTTCCTTTTTTGGTATCCTCTCTCTTACTTTTTCTCTCTACTTTATTCACTTTTTTGGTATCTCTACTTAACATAAACCTCATTTTCTTAAATCTCATGCCGAAAAGTTTGTGCTCACTTATCTTGGCATGAAGGGAGTACATAATTATAGCTATATTCATATATCTATTTAATAAAAAATTATTAGGAGTATTAAATATACAAATTGTAACTTGCGAAAGTACAATTGTATATGAGATTGAGAAAATCATCTTAAACCTACTTAATCGACAATTTTTATTTTTATTTTGAAAAAAATATTAATAAAGATTCCCTATTTATTCTCGTGAATCGTGATGACCTAAGTTGTGCTAACCTATTGGATTGAGAATAAATGTTTTATCAACTGAACGGTTATTCATCTTCTTCTTATTTAAGTATTTTACTGTACAAAATGTGTTTCAATAAACAATTACCTAATTTTTGTAATTAAAATTTGCATATAATTTATAATAGAATTATATAGAAATAAATAGAATATATAAGAAATGAGTAGAAAATTCTAGTAGAGAAAAACTAGGATGCAAAACTTTAGAACAAATACAAATGTGGTCTATATATATGCCTATTGTAAATATATTGTAGATGTTAAGTTTCACAAGTTTAGTTTTTTCAGTTTTCAAATCCAAATCTGTAAACACGGTATGGTATACGGCATGACACTCACGGTACGATATACCGTACCAAACCACCCCTAATTTTGTGTATAGTGCATGTAGTGTGTTTATTTTATACATAGCGTGTGTGTAGAATATACAATGTGTAAAGTGTTTTTTTTTTGGTATAGTGCGTGAACAATGTGTATTTTGTTTATAGTGTATGCAACGTGCGTAGTGTGCGTATATTATGTGCAGTGTGTATTTTGTGTAGAGTGTTGATTGTGTGTATTTTGTGTGCAGTGTGTACTTTGTGTATAATGAGTTTGTAATGTGTGTATTGTCTATTTAGCAAATATCCATGTCTGAATTTTTCCCCTCTTCCAACAAACCCAAAAACACAATTTTGCATCTTTCAATTTCTTTGCATCTCTGAATTTCACCCTACTTGCCGTCATGGACTTGTTGGAAGCTCTTATTCGAGTCGATGCGAAGATTGATGCAGTCGAGAGATGAAGAGGCTCGCAAACTCAACTGCAAAACTCCAAGAGCGTCTAGCGTGGAACGAGATTCTAGACGAGATTCGGCTACAGGAGCGGAAGAAGCAAAAAGATTTGGAAAAACGTCTGGTTGTGTGTTGAAAAATTTGGAGGGAGAGACGATTTTTATGACAGAGCAAGCGGACATTGACCTTCTTGCTACTGAAGGGTTGGATCTTCACGTGCAAGTTCTCACAGATCGCCAGGATATACTTGAATCAGTGATGAAGAATGACTTGCAGTGCGATCTAATCCCTCAGCCGGCAAATCCACTCTAAATTAGTTAATTTCTTTGAAGGTTTCTTCATTGTGAATTAGGTAATTCTTTAAAGGCTTCTTGCTTCTGAATTAGGTACTTTTGTAAAGGCTTCTTAATAGATTTACTAAGCGTATTAAAAATTTAGGCATTTTAAACGCATTTGTATCTATTGTATGATGTTGTTTCAAAGCAGTTAAACTTGCCGTGGATGAATAGTATACTTCATAAGGGTGTGTTTTATGGCTTCTTGGCGGGGAAAATTCAAGATTTAAAATAGGTTATTAAAATATCTAAAATTTTCTTGTCATGTGATTTAAAATATACTTCCTTTATATTTAAAATTTCTTATTTTCTTGTTTCTTTTGCAGGTGTGCAAGTAGATCTAACAGTGGAAGAGTTGGGATGTTGTTATAGTTTTTTTTCGATCCGTTCTTTTTATAAAAAAAACTTGATATTCGGTAACCATTCAAAGGACAAAAGGCTAAATCCACTACAAAAAAACCACTGTTTACCGACCAACAAGTCCCAAGCACCTTACTTATGCTCGGAAACTGCCGAGCACTTTTACCTTTGCTCGGAATATTGCGAGCAATTTTACCTTTGCTCGCAAAACTACCGAGCATATTTACTTATGCTCAGAAAACCAACTAATAGCTTTTACTTGTGCTCGGAAATCGCCGACCACCTTTACTTGTGCTCGGAATATACCGAGCACTTCTACTTGTGCTCGGCAAAAAGCAAGCACATTTTAGTGTGCTCGGAAATGTGTAACATAGAATACAATGACAATACTATTTCAAAAACTACAAGTATAGAAGAAGAATGGAGATATTAAAATTATTATTAAAAAAACGCCATGCCTGAAAGAGCGTGCAATAGCGCAACGAAACCACCCGCTCATGGCCGGTCTGAACGGTTGATACGGATTATAAACCAATTATTTGATACAAGTTTTTGTGAGAACGATTAGTTTCGTTAAAAAAATATTGGTCGTGGTATCGAACGCAATCGTATCATCTATTAAATCGTCTAAAAAACCAGCGAGCAGCTCTACTTGTGCTCGGAAAATGCCGACCACCTTTAATTGTGCTCGGAATATACCGAGCACTTCCACTTGTGCTTGGCAAAAAGCAAGCACATTTAATTGTGCTCGGAAATGTGTAACATAGAATAAAATGACAATACTATTTCAAAAACTACAAGTATAGAAGAAGAATGGAAATATTAAACACAGATATGTTTCGTTAAAAAAATATTTCGTTAAAAAAATATATGTTTAAAATTTATTTTAAATATATAATATAAATATTTTTAAGCAATAATTCCGACCACCATACGTGTGCTTGGAAATGGCGAGCACTCTTACTCGTGCTCGGAAAATACCGAGTACCGTTACTTGTGGTCGGTAAATACCGAGCACTAATACTTGTGCTCGGAATTATGTGACATAGATTAAAATATAAACATGATTTAAAAAACTACAAGTCTAAAAAGAATAGATGTACTTAAATATGGAAAATGTATCAAAATCATAAAAAAAGTCGCACTTCTGAAATGTCGTGCAATAGCACCGCGAAACTCCTCGATCGTGGGCCCACATGGCTAATACTGATTATAAACCAATTATTTGGTTCGAGTTTTTGTGAGAATATTTAGTTTAACTGACAAAGTTGATCTTTGTATCGAACACAATCGTATCAACTATACCAACAATTATAAATCATGTATATAAAATACCGAGCAAACTTACTCGTGCTTGGAAAATACCGAGTACCATTACTAGTGGTCGGAAAACTCCGAAGCACGTAACTCGGATATATGTAACATAGAATAAAATTGTAGTACAAAATATGATTTTAAAAACTACAAGTACAAAAAGAATGGAGGCATTAAAGATAGAAAATTTATTAAAATTAAAAATAAAAAATGTCTCGAAATGGCGTTTGGCGAGCACAGGGAGTGTGCTCGGAAAAAGGCCGAGCATCTTAAATGTGCTCGTATATAGACGATTTAGTTTTAAATAAATTTATATATTAAATCATATTTCTACATATATATCCAAGCATTACTTAAAATGTGCTCGCATAAAGCCTAGCACCTTAAAATTGCTTGGATATATACTCTTAGTTTGGGTTAATAAAGATATTTCTAAAGCAATGCAGCAAATTGAGATTGAGAAACCCTGCATTTCCTTCCCGCCACTCCCACCGAGAAGGAGCATCTATTCATCATAAAATCACACAGGTTTTCGGAACCGCCGCCGGAAACGTGTTGCAGGTGATCGATGTAGAGAAGAAGACTCTCAACAACGTCATCACGTTTCCTCTCGACGGAGTCTTCTTCGTTCGGTCCGATATTCAGGTTGCTTCCGCTCAAAGAGTCAATTTTCGGTAGTTTATTCAATTAGACCATAGTCTGTTTCGATCGCGTTGATTTTTCCTTTGATTGATTGATTATGATGTCATTCTATGGATTGATTGAGAGTATATTAATTGTAAATTAAATTGTTAAGCTGGTGGAGTCGAGGTCGAGGTCGAGGTCATTCGAAGTTTTCAATTTCTGTCATCGCTTAAGATCAATTGTTTGAATTTTTTGCCTCTGTGTAATGTATTCCTATTAGTTGTAATTTTTTTTGCCTGTGTAATGTATTCCTATTGAGGCAGCTACTTAGGTTCATTTGTCTAAGCAATATGTTCGTATAGTGTTGAGTTTTGTGATCTGATCATGTGAATGGACTAAATAAATGCTCCAAACGTCTCTATTGGTAATAAACAAATGTAACTAACTGTGACTCATATAGATTTCCTTGCATTCTTTGAGCAATGAACATGTATGCTTGATTAAGGAAAACATTTTTGAGTTTTGTGATGTGATCGTGTGAATAAACAAATGTGACTAACTGTGACTCATAGCTTTTCTTGCAAACTTTGAGCAATGACATATGTTAGATTAAGGAAAACATTGAGATGATAAAGATATTGAAGTTTTTATTGCTTGAATAAATGAAATAGTGAATTTTTGTGATGCTCTGTAAATTTACAAGTGCAGTTCTGTGGCATAAGGGTTGGGAGTTTCCTCTACCTCCACTTGATTAGGGTCGGTAAGTGAGTCTATCCTCTTTCTGAAAAAAGTTATTAATCAGTTTCATTCATTATTTTCCTCACAACATTTCACTGCATCCACAAATTCACCCTATAGAATACACTCAATCAGTTCAGTTTTACATGAAGCATTTAGGGGATTTAAACATTGTTTCTTAGTTTGGGCATGAAAATATATGTTAAGATGTATTCTTGTAGCTTATACAACTTTTAATTTTGCTATGTGTGAGAAACTTAGTTAACTATAGTGGAGGTATACTATTATTTGGTTGTTGAGTGTGCGCCTTATTCTTGAAAACAATGATCATGAGAGACTGCTGCATCTCTGATAAGTTCCATAATCAGTGAGTTTTACTATTTATTCAATTGAATTTACCTGAGTGTAATGCTATTCTCTTTGATGTTGCAGTATGCTTCCATCCATGGTGTGATATCTTTATTGTAAGTTGTACTTTCCAGCTTCCATGTCTTACACATGATACCTCTTTCTGGTGCTCGTCCACGTCCCCGAGATCATGCTTTGTATTCAAATTCATAAATTTTTTGCATTTCAAATTCAAATGACTGTAAACCAATTTAATTTAATTCAATATAATATCATTTTGAGTTGGTTTATTTTACATATTTAATTATTACTCCTGATTTAGGAAAATACAATAAATTGAAATATAATTTATTAATAATTAAAAAAAAATAGAATACTTTTATAAACCAGATATCCGAGCACCAAGGTGCTTGGAACTATTCCATTGCCCCAAAGTGCTCGGAAATATTCCATTCCCCCTAAGTGCTCGGAAAATTGCAAGCACATACCGGTGCTCGGAAATTTTCGACCACAAATTGGTGCTTGGAAATTCCGAGCACCTGAGTATGTGCTCGCCATGTTCCAAAATCTGAAAATCACGTAAGTGCTCGGAATATTTCGAGCACCTACAAATGTGCTCGGCATTTTTCGAGCACAATCGGGTGCTCGGATGTCCGAGCACTCTAAGGTGCTCGTATAAAAATTCCGACGAAGCGAAAGCCGAGCACTCGCGGTGCTAGGAAAGTGCTCGGTATATCTCGATTTTCCGAGCATTTTGCCTTATATTTCCGAGCACTTGGTGCTCGGGAATGCCTGTTTTTCTTGTAGTGATCATTGGCGTTGATGCCATCCGAACAAATATGTTTTGCATCGTATAATTGCAATGGTTTGGATGTGTGACTAAATCACGGAATTTGTTGTTTTACAAGTTTGAATTTTTAATTTTTGTGCTGAAATGGTAAAATGTTAGTAGAATTTTGGTAGCATCTTGGGCATTTATTCGTGTCTCTCTGCAAAGAAAATGCTTCGTGGATGTTGTTTACAAATGTTTGGTTTATGTAAACCTTTAGCTGCATAAAACAAATCTCAGGGTACAACAATGGATACATTAATCCATCTGTAGCAGATCTTAGCATTGAGAATCTGATGTTCACCTTAAGTAATGAGTAATGAAATCTGATGTTCACCTTAAGTAATGAGTAATGATCTATTATTTGTCATTCTTATATCGAAAGAGTTGGGATAGTTATTCTAGTTCTTATATTTGATTATTCCATCTATTTCAAACTTAGTTTGGTTCTAAATTCTTTGGTTTTTTTCCCTTTGAGAAATGATGCATATGATAAAACCCAGGGACGGGAAATTATACCGAAATACCAGATTTAATGTATTGAATAAATACCAAAAATACCAATTTTCGGTATGGTTTGAAACCGTATCGAAAGATTCGGTACGGTAACAGTATTAGAGTTCCTATACCGCGGTATAACGGATCTTCGGTATACCGGTATATATAGGCACATCGAATCGTCGATATATACCGACGCTTCGGTATACCGATATACATATTTATACTAACTTTAGGAATGACTGTATGAACAAGATTTGATTGTGATGAAGTTTAATTATGTTGGACTTTTTGAGGTAGTTAAACACTAGAATTGTTTTTTTAAAATATTTTGGGTATAATAATTTTTTTTTCTAGTATAACAGGTATAACGGTATGTCGTATCACAGTTCAGTATACCGAAAATACGGTATTGTGACGGTATTAAAAAATACCTTATCGAATTTTCGTATACCGAAAAATTCGGTATGATATCAGTATGGTGTTTTGTTACATCGTAACTTTCGGTACGGTATGCGGTATAACACTCACGGTACGATATATCTTACCGAACCACCCCTACTTATAGACAAAGAAAAATAGTGTATACTCCCTCCGTCCCACATAATTTTACACAGTTTGACTTGGCACGGGTTTTAAGAAATATAATAGAAAGTGAGTTGAAAAAGTTGGTGGGATTTGGGTCCTAGTTTTAAAGTATTGGTTTTATAATAAAATGTGAGTAGGAATGAGTTAGTGGAATGTAGGCCCACTACCAAAAATGCTAAAAGTGAAATGGGTAAAATTATGTGGGACGGATTAAAATGGAATACTTGGTAAAATTATGTGGGATGGAGGTAGTATTTGTTTAGGTTCATTTTGTATTTTGGGCCACTAAAGCTGCATTTTATGCCCAAAACTATAGGCCGAATATGGCCCATAAATTTATTGACCATCGAAATTGAGCTTTCGTAAAATGAATTTAATGTATTTATTTATAGTTTTATTTCCCATATAATATACGGAGTAGGATTTACTCCCGACGTCCCATGTAATGTAGGATTTGCTCCCTGCGTCCTATAATAAGAGTCACATTTTGTCATTTCGGTTCGTCTCACAATAAGAGTCACATTTTGTCATATTTCACTTTTACTGTAAATGGTAGGTATGTCTCACATTCCACTATTCATCTCACTCACACTCTAATGTAAAACCAATGTAAAAAAATGGATCTCATATTACACTAACTTTTTCAATTCACTATTCTTTACATTTCTTAAAACTTGTGCACATCAAATATGACTCATACTGTGAGACGGGGTAGTATTTGTTTTAGGATACATCAATTAATCCCATAATTTTTAATAATTCACATAACATATTATACTAGTACTTGTTTTTAACCATTCAAAATATATGTACTTAAAAGAAATGTGGTATACACACATAATAATATTAAATACTCCTTCCATCCCTCGTTAATTGATTTTAGTTTTCTTTTTCTTTCGTCTTTAATTAATTGACACCCATTTTTTTACTACTTTTGGTTATGGACTGTACATTCCACTCACATGTTATTATAAAATTAATATATAAAATTAGGATTCACGTTCCACTAATTTTTTTCATCCACTTTTCACTACATTTTTTAAAACTTGAGTAAAATAAAACGGTGCCAATTAATGAAGACCGAAGGATGTAAGACGTATATCAAGCATTTTAACTCATGAAATATACTACAAAGTATATCAAGCATTTTAACTCATGAAATATACTACAAAAATAGCTAGCGCATATTAAATTTTATAAATTAATTGTCAACTTGTCCATTCCACCAACTAGACCATTTAATACACTCATCGAGAAATAACATATAGTAATTCGTAAAGACGTGATGGCAGAGTAGGTTCCATGAGTAGGGAAATTTTAGGTTAAATCCATGCACTCTTCGAGAAACACATCTTCTGGCCTCATGTCATCGACAAATTTTAGGTTAAATCCATGCAACAAATTAGTCAGCATCATGCGAACGACCTTAAGTCCGACATACCCGCCTACCCGAGCCAAATGGGAGCAATGCAAAGTTGCTCCCCCGCGCATTTGTTTCCTTTCCTAGAAACCTCTCAGGCAGGAACTCATCAGGGGAGTCCCACACCCCAGGGTCCCTGCCTATGCTCCATGCACACGTTGACAAAGATAGTCGTCCCCTTTGATATGTCGTAGCCTGCAACGTTACAGTCTTGCATCGCATTATGGGGGGCTAACATCGTGCCCACCGGGTGGAGCCGAAATGTCTCTGTCACAATGGCATCCAAATAGGGCAATTGAGAGATATCGCTCTCTTCCGATCACTTTGTCCATGTGAAGATGGTTGGCTGCTGAGGTCAGTCATGAGAGGGAAAGTTGCTCAAGCTGGAGCACGTTTTTAGTTCAGATGTGAACTTTTAATGTCAGCCGTGAGATCAGTTTCAGATAGATAGATTGAATCTGGACCGTTTGTTTTTCCTTTTTTGTTTTGCCTTTTCTTACTTAGTCGAAGAGTAAGGGTTTTAATCCCCAATTCTCTAATTCAATTTGTACTGGTACTCAAGTTTTGATTCACAGAATATATTCAAGATTCCTCTTCCGTTCCAATTCAATTCTTGTTCTTGTTTTACACTTGTTGCTCAATCGATTCCGGACGTTCTCGCCACCAAGTGGCACCGTCTGCGGGAAGTGTTTTGTTCGGAGAAGTTCGGAGATTGGTCGAGAATGGCTTCGCGATTTGAAGCAGAGAAATTCAATGGCAAGAATGACTATGGGCTCTGGAAGATGAAGATGAAAGCTCTATTGATCCAGCAAGGATTAGCGAGTGCGTTACAGGCCAAAGATCCAGAGGAGAAGGGGAAAACACCGCTCGATGAGAAAGCGAAGCAACGATAGGAAGAGGTGTCGATGAAGGCGCATAGTGCGGTGATCCTCTGTCTTGGGGATAAAGTATTGCGGGAAGTGCAAGATGAAACCACCGCAGGTGGAATTCTCAAGAAACTGGATGAATTAAATCTGGGTTAAGTCTTTAGCTAATCGACTTTACCATAAGAGAAGGCTGTATTCCTATTGCTTTATGGAGGATAAGTCGATTATGGAAAAATACGACGATTTCACAAAATCAGTAGATGACCTAGAGGTTGTGGATGTTAAGATGAGCGTTGAAGACAAGGCGATTCTTGTGTTGAATGCCTAGCCGAAGTCATATGACCAGATGCAAGATGCTATACTATATGGGAGAGATAAGCCAATAACTCTGGCTGAAGTTCACTCAGCTTTGATGGCAAAAGAACTGCAGAAGGGTATGGGCAGACATCAAGATGTGAAAGGGCAAGAATCTGAATATCAAGAAATTCAAGTCCAAAAAAGGAGGCAAGAAGGACTCTACTAAGCCTAGTTCTAAGGATCAAAAGGAGACAAGATCCTGCCACTGGTGCAAGAAGCCAGGGCATTTGAAACGAGACTGCTTCGCGTGGAAGAAGAAGCTGCTACAAATAAGCAAACCTCTGATTGTGTGCAAGAAGTGGAGAATGCTCATGCTCTTAACATAATGGAGGAGGTAGAAGAGAGCTCCTGGATTCTTGACTCATGATGCAGCTTCCATATATGTTCAAAGATCTGTTGGTTTGATTCTATTACTGAGGCAGAGGGCTCGGTGGTTCTGGAAATAATCAGGTGTGTAAAGTTGATGGGATTGGAAATATTAGGCTGAGGCTTTCTGATAGATCAATCAAAATTCTTACTGAAGTGAGATATATCCCTGAAGTCAAAAGAAACTTGATTTCACTTGGTGCACTTGAAAGAAAAAGGGTATTCCTTCTGCTCCTCAAAGGGTGTGATGGTTGTAGGGCTAGGTGGAGAAATGATATTGCAAGCTGAGAGGAAGGGTAGTCTGTATTACTTGGATGCCACTGTGGTCAAACATGGTGAACTAAACTCTATAAAAGCTGAATCAGTAAAGTGCTGGCATCAGAGGCTAGGCCATCCTGCCTTCGGGAGTATTGATCAACTGGTGAAAAGGAAGGTGATCAGCAGTGATGGAAAGAAGAATGATCAAACCTGTGAGGGTGTATTTTGGAAAAATCTAAGAAACTATCTTATCCCAAAGGTAAGCATACTTCATCAGCTCCTTTAGATTATGCTCACAGTGACCTTTGGGGTCCTGCTCCTGTAAATTCTGTGGGGGGAGGGAGATATTACATGAGCATAATAGATGACTATTCTAGAAAAATTTGGTTGTATGTGTTGAAGGAGAAGAGTGAGGCCTTTGGGAAATTCAGAGATTGGTGCAAAATGATGGAAACTGAAAAGAGGGATTGTTTGAAACGCTTAAGAACAGACAATGGCCTAGAATTTCTATCAAATGAATTTGAAAATTTCTATCTTGAGAAGGGAATTAAAAGGCATAGGACTGTGCCTCTAAATCCTCAACAGAATGGAGTTGCAGAGAGAGCTAATAGGACAATCCTTGAGAGGGTGAGGTCTATGTTGCTGGCATCTGGAATGGAGAAGAAATTTTGGGCTGAAGCTGCTTCTACAGTAGTAAAGTTAATGAATATGTGCCCATCTTCCAGCATTGGAGGTGATACTCCAAATTTCAGATGGTATGGGGAATTTGGTGATTATTCCCATCTCAGAATTTTTGGCTGTAAGGCCTATGCACATCTGAAGCAATCTAAGCTTGATGCAAGGGCACAAAGGTGTGTTATGTTGGGGTATCAGCCAAGCGTGAAGGGCTATAGGCTGTGGTGTGTAGAGCCTGGAAATCATAAGCCCTTCGGGGCGTTTTCTTTTTCGATTTGTGTTTCGTTCATCAACAATGGGAGTAGAGGTGAGCAAAATACTCAAAAATTAAATTTTTATTTCGGTTTGGTTCAATTTTAACATTTGGAAAATTTGATATATAAAGATCGTGAAATTTAATACTCCCTCCGTTTCACCATAGTTGAGGCGGAACTTTTCGGCACGGAGTTTAAGAAGGGACGTTGAGTGTGTTGAATAAATAGATAAAATAAGTATGAGAGAGAAAAAGGTGGAGAGAATAAAGTAGAAAGTGAATAAAGTAGAGAGAAAAAAGTAGGAGAGAGTAACGTGAGAAAGAGAAAATAATTACTATATTTGGAAACGACTCAACTATGAAGAAACTTCCCGAAATGGTAAAATGACTCAACTATGGTGAAACGGAGGGAGTATATTTTTTATATATAATATAGATAAAATAAACTATAATATAAACTATTTATTATTTTATTTGATTATGCTTTAAATCTTTAAAAAATAATTTTTCGGTTCGATCCAATTTGAGAAAAAAAACAACGAAGAGAAAAGTCGAATGGCCATCCCTAATCTCAAGATTTACACCAATCTCACATGCTCCTACAAAATTGATCCAAAAGTTCAAGATTTCCACATCAAGAAATTTTATGTACAACTTATTTTAATTTAAAAAATAGCAATGTTAAGCCCAATAGTAGAAGAACATTATTAGCCCATATTATGTTAAACGAATAGCATAAAGCCCAAATAATATCTACCCACTTTCTCTCTCGGTCTCTCCATCGCCTACTCTCCCTCTCTTTCTCTCCTCTGCACAGTTTCAATGGCGGAACACAGTAGTAATAAAGACCTCTTGGAGCTGGAGGCCAAGCGAGGCGGCGTCTCTTCCACCTCAAACTTAGGTACCAGAATCCATGTCTCTATTTATACTCCTTTCTCTCTCTTCAGCTTTCTTGTTTTGCCCTCTTCTTAATGCTCAGCCAAGATTTGCGTGCGCCAATTTTGCAGAATCACTCTTTGTATGCAAGAAAGATCCCACCTTTACTCCTTCTGATGCTTCTCGTCAGAAGCCCACCATGGTACCTCTGCCCAAGAGCCAATGTATTGAATGATAAGCCCTTTGTGTTTTCTTCAAAATTATCGGCTCTCTTGTTTTTTAATCAATAATTCACTTCAGATTGTTGGTGTATTGCCCAAAATTGTAGTAGAAAATATCATTGCAAAATTGCTGCCTTTGCTTTAGTTGTGGACTTTTAACATTCAGAAATCAAGCTCATGTTTTGGGAAAATAAGTTAATTGATGTCTTTAATCAATAATTTACTTCAGGTTGTTGGTCTACTGTGATGCTTGTAGAAAATCTCATTGCAAAAATGGTGTCTTTGCTTCTGTTGTGGATTTTTAACATTGTTTAATAAAGCAAGCTCATGTTTTGGTAGGATAGGTTGAGTCATGTTTTTACTCTGATTATACCGAACACAAGAACTTAGACAAGCTGTTTAGGGTTATGGTAACTGCTTTAGGTTTGATCTTAAGTTTCTTGACAACTTATCCTCAGATTGTTAGTTTAATGCTCCACCGTTAGTTGTGTGATCCTGGTGCTGCAAAAGAGTGGCATTGCTGGATATGTAGACTTCATGTAATAGGCAATTAATCCAAATCAGTTGCATATGATGATGAATTTGATCTGTTTGAGCCTTGAGGTAAGGTACCTATTATAACATGTGGGGCTGAAAAACCGGCAACGCTTTTATGCTTGGAGATGTATAGATTTGAAAGGAAGAGGCTGTTGATCCAACCAATTGCATGTGATGAAGTGATTTGCTGAAGTTGTTAGTTTTGAGACGAGGGGTCTATTATGTTCACCGGGTGCTGGAAACCAGCATTTTTTTGCATGTATAAACGTGTCGTATCGTATGAGGTTTGATTTGTCATAGCAGTTATCTGGTCGGGGTTCTTGTTTCTTAAGTGGTTCTACCATTAGATGATTACATTCTTGACTACTCTTTGTATATGTTTTGTATGCTAATTGTGCAGCATGTGGTTTCAATAACTGAACTTGTGTGTCCTTGGGTGAAATCTGGTTCGATAGTAATGGGGGAAAGTCTCTTGCTACTTGCAGTTCTGGGAAAGGTGAAAGACTTCTTAGGAGTTTTATCAGAATCGAACAAGAAACTGATGGAGGATGCAAAGGAATGATCTTGCTTCCCTTTCTAGTTTCTACCTTTTATAGTATTTGATTGTTAGTTTCTCAAACACGATATCTGACTGTGGTTCCTACTAAATGCAGGAACGCCCCGATAACTATGACATTGAAGTGATCAGCGGAGATGAGTCTAAATACATCGAGATGGTAATTGGTAAATAGTACTACTGTGTTAAAGTTTGAGACTTTATGGTTATTTATTCTTGTTGACAGGATCTGATGTTGGGTATTGCTGATCTTCACACCCCGGAGGCAGTTGCTGCAGCCGAGTCTGCAATGGCCGGTTATCAGCCACCAGCTCGTCTGGAGGAGAGCAGCAGTGGATCAGAAGACGAAGATTGCAGTGATGGCGAAAAAGACAGGAATCACAAATCAGATTCTGAAGCTGGCTCAGAAAGGTTGAAGGCAGGAGATTCTTCATGTCGGGAATCAAAGAAACGGAAGGCCAAAATCATCGAGCTTTAGGTTTCATCTCTGATTAAAATTTAAAGGAAAATATACAATTTTATCTCATCAAATCAAGCTAATTACCTTTGATGGTGCAATAGACCCAGTATTGGATATGAATGGAACATAAGTTATTCGAGCCACTTGTTAGCGTTGAGTCTTGAGACATGCAGTCTTGTATAGGAACTGAAACAATTCAATCTATTTAGATATCTGTACTCTTTTAAAAGTGTTAACTTGAGTGAATTTTACTTTGTAGATCTTTGCGATTCAAGCTTGGAGAGGAAATCCACAAACTCTCCATCAGTTATCGTCATAGGTGCTGGTTTTGCTGGAATTACAGCTGCACGGACTCTTCATGATGCCTCGTTTCAGGTATATGTGTACACTTTATGCAGACCTTCGGCTACTGTGTTCACAACCGTGGATTTGGGTCCTGAACAAAGTGGTTAATCATGGTAATTAATCTTTTCTCCTACAGCATCTTCGTGTTTCAGTTATTGTATGCTACATTTGCTAACTATTGTCTGCACTCTTCTTTAGGCTACGTGGTGTTGGCAATGAGAACCCATTGGCTTCGCTCATTGGGAGATTGGGACTACCCCTTTACTGGACAAGTGGGGACAACTCAGTTTTGTATGACCACAATTTAGAAAGGTACCCTTTTGCCCCTTGCAACTGCAGTGTGGCCATTCAAGAATATATTCGTACATTTCTTGTTTAATCTCCTTCCTTTGTTATTTGAGAACTTGGAAAGGAGTAACGCTCAATCATAAGTTTTTCTTATTTCAGCGTTATGCGACTCTTGTTCTTTGATTCAATAAAGACTTTACTGTATGCCTTTTGAAGCCATTGATTGTTTGTATTTATTTTGCATGTTGATTCAATTACTGTTAATGTTCTATGATTTGGACCATTTGAACATCTTTCTTGTATTATTTACCTTAATGATATAGTAATTGGTTTCCATTTGTTCTATCAGCTATGCTCTCTATGACATGGATGGTAATCAAGTCCCTCAAGACTTGGTCGCAAAGGTTGGTGAAACATTTGAGGCCATCTTGAAAGAGGCACGTAACGTCCTTCTTTTCTCTAACCGCTTCAATTTTTTTTACATTCCCATACCACAGAGAGCCTTTTCCCTAGATATTGGTTGTTCTGATTTCTTATTTGGTATAAATTTTCTTTTTTTCAGACTGATGTTATCAGACAGGAATTCAGAGAAGACATGTCTATCCAACGTGCAATCTCAATTGTTTTTGACAGGAGGCTGGACCTAAGGTACTGCATTCATCAAATCTTGGAACCTTATATTTGATTCTGATATTGTGACATTTGTTAAGAGGTTGGTGCATTTGTAGGTTGGAAGGAGTTGATCATAAGGTGTTACTGTGGTACCTCTGCAGAATGGAAGGCTGGTTTGCTGCTGATGCTGATACTATCTCACTTAGAGGCTGGGACCAGGTTGCTTGCTCGTGCTTATAATTTTGTTTGCGAACTGATTATTATCTATTTGTAAATCTCCAACATATGTTTAAACTCTGCAAAATGCAATGCATTTCTCCCATTGCAAAATGCTATCAGAATTACAAGAGCTACTACAAAAACTGAAAGTAAAAGGCATCTATTAGACAAGGCTGCGACAAACATTTTGCTTCAAGTATCTGGGCTAACAAAATGAGGCTTTTTCTATTTTTAACATGGCACATTAACAAGGGATGTGTGCAGGCATGCAGCTATCTCCCAACTGCACTCAATGGGACCACCCAATCGGCATAGACTTCACTGATCTTTTTAATGTTCCACTTCATGATATGGAATCCGTCTTTCTTACACGATCCTGCAAAGGTGGGTGGTGAATCAAGCATCGACCTGGAATCCGTCTTTTCAATGATCTTTTCAATGTTCCACTTCATGATATGGAATCCGTCTTCCTCCTTAGCAGTCTCGATTCCCATCTTACACGATCCTGCAAAGGTGGGTGGTGAATCAAGCATCGACCTGGAATCAGGCCTCCTTTTCAGCTCTGCATAGTAACCAGGCAGTTGAAGTTATGTCCATCAAAGTAATGAATGTGTTAGCATATGCAGCCATTCAACTTCTCCAACTAAGAAAAACATATAGATTCAAGTAAGGAAATGGTTACATAAGGAGGCTGGAGACAAGAACTGATTAAACAACCCACCTTCTTTCCCATGAGCAAAGTTACATTTGTCCCCATAAGGGCAGCTGCCAAACCTCTCCTCCCACCTGGCACAAAGCTTCGTCTTGTATCCTTCTCTCCGACTCAAACGTCTGCACTCAATCGATTCTCCTCCGCCTCTAGCACTCACTCTGTTCAAGCCACCCTCATCTCTCCCAACACTCTGATGAGGATGATAGTTGCAACCCCTTTCACCAGAAAATAAACGACTTCTCTTACTAAATGGCTCCAACCCTCTGATTTGACGCAGATTGTGAGCAAAATGGCAGTTTTCGCCGTAGTAATACTTGCCCATTTGTAACAGATTGCACATTTCTGATTTGTAAGGAATCGAGAGCTTTGACCTGTTTACTGTGAGGGGAGTTCTCGGCCTCGGTCTCTTGAAGCCATGATTAGGGTTTCGTGGCTGGAGACGATGATCATTTGCAATTTTGCTGACAAAATTAACTGGCCCAGAAATTTGACCATCGTCGTTGCGTTCATGTTAACGCTGAAAACCAAGCTTGATTCAGATTAAGAGTGAAATGTGCTTCAGAAATGAGAAAATGGAAACAGAGAGAAATACCCTTTTTTTGAAGGTGGTTACGATCATGAACAGAGATGATTCGGGAATGGACACTGGCGTATCCAGCATTCCAGCTTATAAATGATTTATCTGTTTTGACTATTTTAACAATTATTTATGCCTTACTGTCCCACTCAAATTTCATCTTAAAGAGAATACTTACTTCAGATGTATGTTTTGCTTAGAATTCAAAGTATAGGGCACGTAGATTTCTAATTTGGTTATTGAATTGGTTTGAGCAGAACAAGGATTTGAAGCGCCTTATTTTATCTGCATTGTACCACACAGGTGAACCGCATGTTGTATATACAATATGTTATCCCTACTGTGGAAGGGAATACAGTTGGAGAGTGCAATGGGTAGTGTGGAATTTGCATCAATGAATTTGACCCCAGCTCTACTTGGTATGTCTACGTTACTGCTAGCCAAATTTCTTTTGCTCCTTCACTATGACAGACCCTACTACAATGAATATGCCGTGGGATTCTCTGGTGTGCTTTTTGCCATGAAAGTTGTTCTCTACTCTCAGTCGGACAGCTATACATATGTGCACGGACTCATTGTCCCTGCACGTTATGCTGCATGGGCAGAACTTGTTCTCATTCAAATGTTAGTACCTGGAGTCTCATTTCTGGGTCATCTTGGAGGAATTCTTGCTGGAATCACCTATGTATACCTCAAGGGGGCACGATCCGGTGTTAACCCGTGTGTGAAGATAATGAGGGGTGTCACCCATCTGTTAGGTTGGCCGTTAAGATTTCTCAACAGTATGTGCTTGCGGCCTTCATCTGGCCGTGTGTTTAGAAGGGGAACTCTCCAAGGAGGCGAGACACCGGGTGTATGGAGTTGTGGAGCATGTACATACCCAAGCTTGTCAAGTGTCTGCGAGATGTGTGGGACAGAAAGTAATGGCGATGGATTTGCACCCACACCCACAAGTGAATCCATTTCGCTTGAGGAACTACGACAGCGGAGAGTCCAGAGATTTGGTAGATGGTGATAAAAGACGCAGTGGAAGTCGGCAAGAGGAGAGATTACTCGACATTGGCTGGATTGTAAATGTAATCATGATTTTCTAGTATGTATCGACTATGTTATTTCACGTATAGAAGATTGCTCGAGTTCAAGAACAAATTAATCTTGTGTTCTCAGAAATAGTGCGATACATCTATAAACAATTAAGATGGAACAAAATGAATAATCAAAGTCTTGAAGCAAAATGTGAGCCAACGTATCATAATAAGATGAATTAACTCGCCCCATTGAAGAGGATTTGCTTAAAAACGCATTGATTTAGTAGTTAGTAACTGAGCACCTATAATGCATAGAAAACAGCTGAGATAACAATATGAACTCCAAAAAGTAATGAAAATCATCACAACAAAAGTATCCAAGACAATAGGCAATCTTTTCTCCTACGATGAACAAAAATTGTTCCCAGCAATTGTCAGCCCTCCCACATCCCAATACCTTGCTTACTGGTGACATTTTAGATGGGGCAGGGCGGAACATCAAGAGTGATACCAGCTTGAATTTGACCCCAGCCAACCAGACGCCAATGCCTATCAATTCTTCTGCTCAAAGCAATTTTTTCTCCTTTACTGGTGCACACAGGTGAAGTGAGCTGCAGCTTTGCAAACACATTCTTGACAGCAACAACACGAGCTCCAGTCTACATAGATCCTATGTTCAACATTAGCATCTCTCCCTTTGTCAGCTTTGTCACCTTACCCTGCCTCTCTGTGTCCTTTGTCCTGACACCCAGCAGCCGCCTCAGCAGAAAGAAATTAACTTGGGGTTTGAACAGATTAGTTTTAGAACCTTTACCAAATCATCCCATAACAGAAAAAATCACTAGCACTAAATATGAACCCAAGGACAACTTCTACCAGGAGATGCCCTTACCTCTAGCTCCACATACACTTCAGGTAAACCAACTTCTCCAAGAACCTGGCCGACCAACCTATCAGCACGAGTAAGTGAGGGGTCCATTGTTGTTCAAACTCCAATAAGGCCTCCAGGAACAGCAAATTGCAATTCATTCTGCTCAGCATACTAGGATACTATCCTGGAGTATATAGGTGTACACCTGATGTTATCGTTCTCATCTTTGACAACAATACCAGGACGGACCTCAATAAACTGATTTACTTTCAACACACCCTGCAAGTACAATGCAATGGCTCCATTACATTAGCACCATAGATGACTAGGTTGCATATAGAAACTGTTCACTTAAGATACAGGAGAAAACAATGTTATGCAACTAGGGTAAATCAGTGCATATGCGCTGTTACAGAAAGATGTACATGCAACTAGAATAGAGAAAAAAATGACCAAAGGTGGGAAATATGTTGGAGACGCATGATTTCCACAGCAGCTAAATGTTCTGATGTCGAGGTTGAGGACAACTTTCATTGGCAGCTATCAACAGTAATGCTCCATCCATAATTGCTGCTCCATTAAGCATTGTAGCCATGAGAATGTCATGACCCAGTGGACAAATATGACAGTAGCAAGTGTTTAGTCATGCAGATGAGGGCAGAAATTGTTAAGCCAGACAAATTTAAGACCAAAATCAGCATGATAGCTGGAAAAAAGATCCATAAGAAATTCACGACTATGACGGCCGTGGAGGGTTCGGTGCGGCATGCAACGTAAGAGTAGGAAGTTGAGTACTTAATAAACGAGGCAAGGATGGAATAAGGCCGTTGGTGGTGATGAGCTGGCAAGGCGGTTGGTGGTGTGAGGTGGCAGACGGTTGGAATGAGCTGGCAAGGCGGTTATGATGAGGTGGCTAAGTGCACGTGAATAGCATGGACGCGTGAGGTGGCGAGACACACGTTGGAAACTATAAAAGGATCGGGTCATCACCTTTCTAGGCATGTTATTTGTGTGATTGTCATAGGCCAAGGATCGTAGATCCAAAGCAGTTCTCTCGTTCAATTCTCTTTCCCATTGTATTGTTACTTCTTATATTCAATCAAAATCCTCTTCTATTCCTATCATTCGTTATTGTGAGTTCTATTTTGTGTGAATTTGATCTATTGCGCATTGTTTGATCGGTGCCGATCGGTGAGATTGTGAGTTTCAGCTAAGATTGAGCTAAAACCACATCAAGTGGTATTCAGAGCTTTCGATCTCCGGACATGAATTCGGCGACGCGAGGTGCGGAGTCGGAGAGGAAGTCGATGATGGAGGCGATGGAGAAACGGATGCATGAAATGATGGATCAGTTCGCGAGGAGGCAGGATGGGAAGTTAGAAGGGAAATTGGTGTTAAATGGCATAGACTAGAATATTTGTATATGGCTTGATTGATTTCTTCAATAATATGACACCCTTATATAGGGTATTACAAAACTTGTGCTCCAAGTATTCTTGGGCACCAAGCTAATGTATTTCTTAGCCTCTAAGCTAATATGTTTCTTCTCCTCCAAGCTAATACATTTCTTGATCTCCAAGCTAATATATTATCTATTTTCTAACACTCCCCCTCAAATTGAGTAGTGGGGTCGCCGATACTCAATTTGCCGAGAACATCTTAAAAGCTTCTTGAGTTAACAGCTTTTGTCAATATATCGGCCAACTGATCTTCAGACCATACAAATGGCAACTCGACAATGCCAGTCTCAATCTTCTCCTTGATGAAGTGTCTATCTACCTCCACATGCTTTTGTTCTGTCGTGTTGTACTGGATTTTCTGAGATACTTATTGCCGCCTTGTTATCACAATATAGTTGGCATTTTCCGGGAGGGAAATCAATCTCTGTCAATAATTTTTTCAACCACAAAATCTCAGTCAACCCACTTTTAATCCCTCTAAATTCTGCTTCTGCACTTGACAGCGCAACCACTCTTTTCTTGCTTTTCCATGTCACCAGGTTTCCCCCAACGAATGTGAAATATCCCGAGGTCGATCTTCTGTCCACTGGATTGCCTGCCCAGTCAGCATCAGTGTATCCATGGACTTCTAGATTTCCATTCTTCTTGAACACTACTCCATGTCCAACTGTTCCCTTCAAATATCGGACTATTCGCAGCGCAGCTTCCAAATGTTCTGCCTGAGGTTGATGCATAATTGACTTACGACTCCTACGGCGTAGGCAATATCAGGTCTAGTATGAGAAAGGTAGATAAGTTTCCCAACTAGGCGTTGGTATCGCCCACGGTCTCCCGGCTCAACTCCATCTCGTATTTGCAACCCATGATTCAACATGATTGGTGTATCAGCTGGCTTACACTCGAGTAGTCCTGTCTATGCTAGGATGTCCAAAATACACTTCTTTTGCCTCAGAAATATCCCTCGTGGAGATCGAAGAACCTCTATTCCCAAAAATATTTCAAGTCACCCAAGTCTTTCATCTCAAATTCTTTGAAGAGATTCTCCTTCAACTGCTTGATTTCCTCCTCATCATCTCCTGTAATAATCATGTCATCGACGTACACTATTAGGCAAGTAGGTTTCTCTTCAATTTTCTTCAAAAACAAGGTGTGATTTGAATTACTCTGCCTATACCCATAACTTTTCATTGCATCGGAAAAATTCCGAACCAGACTCTCGGAGATTGCTTTAGTCCGTACACAGTTTTCTTCAATCTACATCCTTCTCCCGTCTTGAAGTCACCTGAGAAACCAGGCGGTGCCTCCATGTATATTTCCTTCTTCAGTTCACCATGAAGGAATGCATTTGTAACGTCAAACTGATATAATGGCCAGTCTCGGTTGGCTGCAATCGATAGAAGTACCCCAAAAGTATCCATCTTGGCTACTAGGGAGAATGTCTCTGAGTAGTCAACTCCATATGTTTGAGTATATCCTTTTTCCACGAGTCGAGCCTTGTACCGCTCAATTGATCCATCTGGTCTTCGTTTGAGAGTGAAGACCATCTACACCCAACTAGCTTCTTCCCTTCGGGTAGCACACACTTTTCCCATGTTTGGTTTCGAACCAGCGCATCAATCTCCTTTTTCATAGCTTCCTTCCAATGCTTGTGTTTCATGGCCTCATCTGCTGTGTGTGGAATCTCTTCTTCATTATAGTGCTTCCTCAAAAGCCTGAGCCATTTTTGTTAGATGGCCTTTCACTAAGTTTACGACAGAATATCGGGCTTTTCGGTTGATTCTCTCCGGAGTGTATCTTTTGGGTGGGACCCCTCGATTCATCCTTGAAGGCAATATATATCCCCCAGTATCGGGATCGATTCCTTCTATCTCAACTGCCGTTTCACATCCTTCTTCTTTAGGACTGGTTTCCTGACTTTCATCATTTGAGTTAGGTACCATAACTATATCCACAGGGGAAGGAGCACTTACATCAGATATCAGAAGCGGAGGGATATTAGGAGATGTGTCACTTGTAGCTTCGGACTGCACTACATCAGAGACTTGTTCAGCGGAACTGCGTACTGCTTCTTCTGGTAGGTCCGCTTTTGATACACTTGGCATTGACACCCAGCTTAGTGGGTCACTAATATTACTCCTAATATCATTTTCACTCTCCCCTGACCGCTAAGTTGGGTATAGAAATACTCAGACTCAAGGAAGTCACAATTCATCGTGGTATACATGCGATTAGACTTTGGATCAAAACAACGGTACCCCTTTTGGTTCACTCCATAGCCTACAAAGACACATTTAATGGCACACGGGGATAATTTTGTTCGCTCATGTTTTGGTATATGAACAAAGACTGAACAACCAAAGACGCGAGGTTCTAAGGATAGGTGTTGTGGAACATTGGTATGCAGGGCTAGGGCATCGAAGGGTGTTTGGAATTTTAGTATGTGAGTGGGTAATCTATTCAAAAGGTAAGCGGAAGTGGCAAGGGCTTCTGGCTAGAATTTTTTTGGTACTTGTGACTCGATGAGGATGGCTCGGGTCATTTCTAGTAGGATGAAGTTTTTCCTTTCAGCTACTCCGTTCTGTTCGGGGGTATGAGCACAAGTTGTTTGGTGTATCATTCCTTTTTCTAAGGCAAACTGCTTCATTTTTGAGTTGACAAATTCCCCCCCCCCCCCCCATTATCTGAACGAAGGATTTGAATGGGTTTCTGAATTTGGGTTTGGACAAGATTATAAAAATGGATAAAGTGTTCGAAGACTTCAGATTTTTGTTTCATAAAGTACACCCACGTCATAGGAGTACAGTCATCAACGAATAGGAGAAAATATTTAAAACCTTGCCCCCCAGTTACTGGTGCGGGCCCCCATACATCAGAATGTACTAAGGCAAATAAAGTTTCAGTACGAGAATTACTCAAATGATAAGTGTTCCGATGGTTCTTAGGAAAAACACAAGTCTCACAGTACATGCTAGATTTTAAAACAATATTAGGAAATAACATTTGTAAATAACCCGTGGATGGATGTCCTAAGCGTCGGTGCCAAAGCCAAGCTTCCCTATCAGCAGTCCCGTGAGTCAGCATGGCATCCCCTTTTGAGCTATCTCATCCACGTAGTATAGCTCGTTGTTTTCAGTGCCACACCCAATAATCTCTCCGGTCCTGATATCCTATAATAGGCAAAAATTGGGTTGCATTAGTAACGTGCAATTCAATTCTCGGGTCACATGACTAATTGACAGAAGCTTGTGAGATAGTGAGGGAACATGCAAACAGTTCGATAATTCTAACGTGGGAGAAATTTTTACAGTCCCTGCCCCCTTAACCAGAGTAAATTCCCCACTAGCAGTTTCGATATGCGACAGGTGTGGTTTATGTGGTTCAATTATATCCGATTCATCGTACGTCATGGTATCAGTTGCCCCGCAATCAAAAATCCACCTATCATTTTTTTCGAACTCTGCAGATGCAACACATGTAGTCCTGAAATTTTCCAAGACTTGAAAATGATTTTTGCACTCAATTGGGGCATTTGTTGAATTTTCTAAGATTTTCCGGGTTTCCCTATAGTTTCTAGACAATTTAGGGGTAGATTGTGGAATATTATTAAAATGGGGTAAAAAATGGCATTTAGGGAAGTTGTGGGGCTGGGTATAAAGGGATGAAACCCTAACCCAAGCCCACTGTTACCTCCCGCCGCCTTCGTATTCTCCCCTTCTTCTCCCATCTTGACGGCGCCGGCTGCAAATTGGGCGGCTCCGGCCACCTTAGTTCCTCCGACAGCCGGTGGCTCGTTGCCTCGGGCGTAAGTAGCCGGGATTTCGCGGTTGCCCTCGACAGTGGCGACCACTGCAGGCCCTTCTCCTCCGACGGCCGCTGCGGCGTGTCCTCCTTTACTCCATGGAGGGCGATTCGACGGTTTTTGTTTGGACTCCCACCACTCCGAGTATCCTACCAGGTGTGCTTTTTCTTTCCACAATTCGAACAGACGAGTTTTGATTTATCCTCCTCTGTTTGTCGTTCGTTGTATCGCCTCTGGTTCCATCCGCCGCCGCCGCGTGAGGAGTTGGAGTTTGGCCTCCCTCGGTCTCTCGCCGTGAACAACCCTACTCCAATTCCATCTCCCTGTGTTTTATCCTCCGAGGCGCGAAGGACGCTGGTTCGAATGTCTTCCCGTTTCACCATGTTGTATGCCTGATTGGGCGAGGGAAGTGGTTTTGTCTTCAAAATCTCCATCTTTGTATGTTCATATTTCTCACTTATGGTAGTGAGGAATTGGTATAACCTCATGTTTTGGGTGTCTTCATTGTGTCGATCAATGTCTGGCGGATACTCCATCCTATTCGGCTTTTTGAGATCAACTGCAGTCCATATCTCATTTAGAGAATTCCACACATCCTCTAATGTGTCGTTTCCTTGTTTCAGGGTGCTCGCTCTACGATACAAATCGTAGATTTGGATTGCATCTCCGCCACTTGCGTATGTCACGGCTAAGCTATCCCATATGTGCTTCGCCGTCGGCTGTTGCGTGACTCGGCTGATCAGCTTTGTCTCGAGGTTTTGGACTAACCAAGTGAATACACAGTGATCGGCTTGCTGCCACTGTGCAAACATCGGATCTGTCCTCGCCGGTGGGGGTGGAACTCCGGTGATGTGGGATATCATCCCGCGTCCACTGATGGAGTTTCTCATAAGGACCGACCATACCGGATAATTTTCTCCGTTGAGTTTCATCCCTACTATCAGAGGATGAGAATCAACTCTGTATGGTGTGGTGTTTTCTGGTTTGTTGGCTTCAATCAATTGGTTTGGTTGGGGTTGGTTATTCGCAAAGCTGTTGCGCATAAAATTTGAAAAGAGGCGTGCAAACTCATCTGCTTCGGATGTGTTATGGCCGCCGGTGATTTCTTTTTCCGGATCTGAGATGGTTTTTTTTTTTTTTTAAAGTTTTGGCTGAAAGGTTCGGGAAAGGTTTATGAACGATGATGATTTGGTTTCTGAGCTCTCAGAATCGTTGGCTCTGATGCTATGTTAAATGGCATAGACTAGAATATTTGTGTATGGCTTGATTGATTTCTTCAATAATATGGCACCCTTATATAGGGTATTACAAAACTTGTGCTCCAAGTATTCTTGGGCACCAAGCTAATGTATTTCTTAGCCTCTAAGCTAATATGTTTCTTCTCCTCCAAGCTAATACATTTCTTGATCTCCAAGCTAATATATTTTTTATTTTCTAACAATTGGAAGGAATTATGCAAGCTATTGCTGCGATCAACATACAAAATCAGCAAAATACGCTGAAAAAGGAAGTAGGAGAAGGTAGTGGAAAATCGAAGGTGGTGGATCCAGGTGAAGCGAAGGAGGATTTAGGGAGATCAACACGATACGAATTTCCTAAATTCGACGAAGAAGGCTTTGAAGGCTGGGTAATGAGATCGGAGTTCTTCTTTGAAGTGGCGAAGGTACCGATCAAGGATCGGGTGCGAGTAGCTGCTATTCACTTCGAAGGGAAAGCATTGCAATGGCACCGTGGTTTTGCTAGCCTACAAGGAGATGCGGCGTATGCGGATTGGAATTGCTATGCTGCGGCGCTAGGAGCGAGGTTTGGAGCGCACGCATACGAAGATCCACTAGCTGATCTTCGAAATCTGAAACAAACAGGTACTCTCCAATCTTATATGGATCAATTTGATGAAATTTATCCTAGAACTGGAATTCGTGAGGATCAAGCGCTTAGCTTCTTTCTATCTGGATTACTTGATGAGCTTCAAATGCCTGTACGCATGTTTAAACCGAAATGCTTAGCTGAAGCTTTTTCGCTAGCTAAGTTGCAAGAGATAACAGTTAAGGCTCTAGGAGGCAATTCTAAAGGGAATTATAGTAATAATCAGAATTCTAGGGTTTAGGGTTTAGGGTTTAGGGTTTATAGTAATAATCAGAATTCTAGCAGCTATTACTCTAATTCTAAACCGTTGGTGGTGACTTCCACTAACTATAAACCGAGTGGAGGTGGAAACTCTGGTGGAAATAGAGATAACAATAGGTTCGGGGGAGCTAGGAATCATCATAATCTTACTCCTGAAGAGATGGATGAAAAGAGGGCTAAGGGAGAGTGTTTCTGGTGTAAGGAGAAGTTCACTCCGAATCATCATTGTAGCAAACGTAGATCGTATGTGATGCACATGAAGGGTGGTGAAACAGAGGGTATAGAGGAAGGTATGGAGGAACAGCTAGATGAGGAATCTGAGGAAGCTATAACCTGCAGCTTTCTTTGCATGCGGTGTGGTGCAAGTTCCTTTTGGGCCCAGACAGGGATCTATGGAAGGTTTTGGATATGGGCTCGCCCAATTAGCTTTTTACTAATTAAATTGAACCCACAATTTAATAAAAGCTTATATTGGAATATTACGAGCAGCCACTACTGAAGTAATATTGCACTCCCCATCCAAATCCAAAATTACAAGTAATCCGGGTTTCCATTATTTATATTATTTATTTTCCGCGCTTAAGATATAAATATTCATTAATTAATTAATGTCTGGTATGGACTTAATTAATTAAAATCTTATTAATTCCAAGAGTGGACTTAGCAAAAACACTTATTTATTATTCATAGAGTAATAAAACTCCAACTGGCCAGTTTTCCGAATAATAAAACCTTGTTCAAGCTCCTCTTGGGGACATTATCAAACGAGACTCACCTCGCGCACGATTCAACATAATAGCAATCCTAGCACCGCTAGATATGAATCACCACTACCCAATATATCAGGATTATTGGGTTGCAAAAAACCCGCACCATTTGGTAAGTCAAAGTAGTGCATAATCAATACCGTATGCTCAATTCTAACGTATGTAGATTAAGAAATAGTATTTATCAAAACTTAGTATTTCAGTAGATAGCATAAAGACACGTCTTGCTGTTAGATCCATTCAGTGCTATACCACACCAACGTCATCTTATTTCAATAAGGCTTAGAAATAATCGGACTGACATTGCAACCTTTCACGATAGGTAATCTAAGCCTATCTGGGTTGTGAAATTCTTCTTTTTCTTTTGCAAAGCATTGCATAGAACCGACTGTGTTACCTTAAAATGGACGACGCCCACAACCAGTCTACTAAGCAAAAGACTTAGACTTTGTTTGCTTCTTATACATTTAAATGTTTATAAAACATCTTATAAATGCACAAGCAAACACAATGTAATAATATACTGATTCTATTCGTGCGAAACTGCTCGAATAATACGGAATCGGGTTAAAAGTGAATTGTAGAGTTTTACGTATACAAGCAAGATTCTATTCGAGCGAAACTTGCTCGAAACATGCTTTTCAGTATACCAAACCTACCAATCTCCCACTTATACTCAAAACATGCTTTCAAGTATACCCACTGCCAAAAACTCTCCCACTTATACACAAAGCAGGTATTGGTACTAGATACATCGAACCACCATTCATTTCACATCATGTTTGAACATGCTGCCACAAAGGCATTTTATGTGAATAATCTGCTTGGTTGTTCTCTGATCATATCTTTTCCACCATAATGTCTTTGCTGAGTACTTGATCTTTTAATTAATTTCATCTCTCTATTTGATTGCTTAGCTTTATTAGCTCGTGTGTCCCTTGAGTTAGCCTTCACTAGAGTAATCACAACCAAACGTAATACTCATAGGCATACTCAAACTTACGATTAAAGCTATTAGGAAGATACTCCTAAGGTAAACACATTTTCAGAGGATGACTTACTCGATCACTGATTAGTCATAAAACTAAGTCAGTGTAACCCCAAGGACATTACATGAATGACTGGTAAACTAGAATATAGCAATTAGTCTTTCTCAAGCACTATGGTATACTCTTTACCTCAATCAAAGTCCTTTGCCATGGTTAATATGATATATACTTTTCATGCATAAGCACAACTAATATCAAACTTAGTACACATTATAGCATACATGAGACAACTATCTCCGTAACTAGTCTCATTATCCTTGATCTCACCAAGCGTCAAACGACACTTGACTAGAGGCAAGACAATTCCATCTTGAAAAGGTATAAACCTTTTCATGGAATTTCTAATGCTAAAATGTTCCAAGCAATGTGTGGATATAGAATTCCTAAGAGAATCTCAACATTCTTTCTAGCAATCTTAAAAGGACTTAGATGCTAAGAATGTATTTAGTTTCTCTTAAACCAATTTAGATGCTAGCCTAAGACCACGAAGGTCTATATTAGCTTCCAATCATGCGTTTCTTGCCCTTAATTACATATCCATTAGAATGTTCTAGTAGATGATTTCCTCAAGACTTCTATTTATAGAAGGCTGTCTTGACAATCATAATACATACATTCTAATTTATGTAAGTTCTAATAGACAATATGATCGAATAAATCCTGGCACAACGATAGCGAGAAGATAATTCTCTTTGGGCATAACCCATTGTCATTGTCTAGCCATTTGAGATCCACATTTACACTTGCAAAGATACTGATTCTATTCGTGCGAAACTGCTCGAATAATACTGAATCGGGTTAAAAGTGAATTGTAGAGTTTTACGTATACAAGCAAGATTCTATTCGAGCGAAACTTGCTCGAAACATGCTTTTCAGTATACCAAAGCTAACACGGCATGCAACGTAAGAGTAAGAAGTTGAGTACTTAATAAACGAGGCAAGGATGGAATAAGGCCGTTGGTGGTGATGAGCTGGCAAGGCGGTTGGTGGTGTGAGGTGGCAGACGGTTGGAATGAGCTGGCAAGGCGGTTATGATGAGGTGGCTAAGTGCACGTGAATAGCATGGACGCGTGAGGTGGCGAGAAACACGTTGGCAACTATAAAAGGATCGGGTCATCACCTTTCTAGGCATGTTATTTGTGTGATTGTCATAGGCCAAGGATCGTAGATCCGAAGCAGTTCTCTCGTTCAATTCTCTTTTCCATTGTATTGTTACTTCTTATATTCAATCAAAATCCTCTTCTATTCCTATCATCGTTATTGTGAGTTCTATTTCGTGTGAAGTTGATCTGTTGCGCATTGTTTGATCGGTGCCGATCGGTGATATTGTGAGTTTCAGCTAAGATTGAGCTAAAACCACATCACCCTTCTTCTTTTCTTCCTCAGAAACCTCAATACCGTTCAAAATTGGAATCTAATCTGCGTAATTGCTGCATAAATTTTGTCTAACTTGTGAGAACGTGTAGAGAAATCTACTATCTAAGGGTTTTTAGAGTAAAGGCCAAACGTGGTCTCTAACATATGGTCGTTTTATCAATTTGGTCCTTAACATTATCTTTTTGATTATTTGGTCCATCACAAATAAACTCGGACTCGAATCGGTCCTCACTTAACAGAACCGTCAAAAAATAGACAATGACCGCAATTTGACTATATTTAATTACTAATGGTAATTAATTATACCTAATTATAATTCTTTTCCTATTAGCAAAATTGGAAAAAAAAAGATAGTATCAGTTGCAAAATGAAATAAATAATTTGTAATTTAATAGGAATTAAGAATTATAATTAGGTATAATTAATTACCATTAATAATTTAATATAGTCAAATTGCAATCACCGTCTATTTTTTGACGGTTTTGTTAAGTGAGGACCGATTCGGGTCTGAGTTTATTTGTGAGGGACTAAATAATCAAAATGATAATATTAAGGATCAAATTGATAAAATAGCCAAATGTTAGGAATCACATTTGGCCTTTACTCAGGCCTTTTTATTTGTTTTGGGCTTTTCTCTATTAATAATTGGGTTGTTATTTAATTTAGATTGGGATAAAGATTTTTGAAATGTGTTGTGTTGCAATCGGTTGCCTAAGTTTTTTTTTTTTTTGAATTATTTGGACATCAATTTTGTCCAACTATAGATATGCCTAGATTAGTTAGTGACCAAGATTTAGGACCAAGTTAGGGAAAGATATGATTTTAATAACACACGTTTGATATCCTATTTAATTTTTTTCTAATAAGCCCACTTTGTTTGATAGGAAAGTTATGAAATCAGAAATAAATATGCAAGGACAAATTTTTCCTAGTTAAATTCAATTATTTTCTAAATTGTCCTCGCATGTGAGCATTGACCTAATTAAATCTTATTTCCATAATCCGCCTATATATTGGACAGAAATTCTCTTTTAAATGATTTAACTTCTCAAACATATAAGGTAGATCTATACAAAATTACAAAAATTTACTATGATAAGTTTTTAAATGGCAATCATCATATTCCTGAATTACGCACAATAGATTGTTGGTGAATACAAAAACAAACGAGATAACAAAATTATTGAATAAGTAATGCTTAATATTTGCACAAAGAAATAGAGTAGTGCACAACACAACTGTGGGAGGAAGATAATGAGTTCACTTCACTTGTGAGAAACTCTTAAACACAACACAATTGGGTTTATAAACCACAAACAGAACTCTTCAAAAACCCATGAGAAAAAAATTGTTCCAAAATAACTCACAGATAATTTCACTATTATAAAAATAATATCATCACAAGAAGGCAACAAATTGAATAAGTTACAGAGAATTTCACTATTATAAAAAAAAGAGAGAAAGATTTGGTGATGAATGAGCACCGAATGGAAATTTTGGCAATTGATTTTGGATTTGCTTGTTCATTATTTTGACACAGAATTACTTGGAGGAAGAGTTGATACAGATTTTACTTGGAGGAAGAATTGACGTAAAATTTCTTGGAGTATAGGTTGAATATTGACGCAAGGGTACGAAAGAGAAATTTTTTCTTTTCTAGGTAAACAAAATGAGGGAGATATGCTATCCAACCAAATTTGTGAGATACATATCACTATATTTTGAGGGCAAATCTGCGGGCTCGGATGGGCCATGGAGATAAAACAAGGGCCGAGATGGTAACTTAAATATGATATCAAACACTTGGAATGTCCATATAAATATCTATATCTAGACATTACTAGCTTATCAAACGGGTCCTTAGTGTTATTCGTATCATTATCAGGATTAAAATTGTAAAATTATTTTTTCAATATTTTAACATTTATTTACGAATTTTTTGCCATTATTGAATGGTATTATTTGTTATCTACAGGGTTCTATATTTTAGTTGTCTTATTATATTTGTGGAAATTAGTCTTTTTCTTTATTTTTTAAAATATTATGTTAGTTTAGTCCATCATAAATTTAATTATTTACACTACGTTGTTATAACGTAGCTAATCATTTTTTTTGCTCTCATTATTTGTAGCCAATGTTGGTGAATCTATTCAAAGTTCTATAGCTATGAGTGGTATTGAGGTTGATCAAGCTTCTTTGCTCACGGGATCTGAAAGTATCATTTGTTTGTCTGTTGTAAATCATGACGGAGGTATTAAATTTGTAACTCCTGAAAAAAAATATTTAATATTTATCGCTGATGGTTTATTTTTGAAAATTATTTTTAAATTCTCTTTAGTTCTAATTTTTAATATATTTCTATTTTATTAAAAGAAGATTTTTTATTTTGTAGAATATTGAGACATTGATGATGGTGTTTGTGGTGCTTTTTTTGGGTTTGAGGAACGTATTGGCAAACCAAGTAATGTGCATAATCCAAGATATTCAGGTTGTTGTATGAATGGGAACATCAAGATTCCTAATATGTTACCTCCGCCTCAAGTGTTGTCTCTTTTGATGTTCTCTAATAACTCAAAGAGTTCTCACTATTTGAAAAATATTCGGTCATATAATTCGATGTTTGGATTTACGTCATTGGGTGGTAAGGTTGATAATAGCGTGAATACTGGTAATTCTCCACCTGTATTTCGTTTGCATGGGCAAAATTACCATTTAATGGGTAGTTTACTGCCAGAAGTTGGCTGCGACCCGAAGTTTGCTCAGCTGTACATTTATGATACGGAAAATGAGATAAACAATAGAATAAAGTCGGTGATGCATTGTTAATTTTTTTGGGACCTAATTTGTATAGATTATATTGTTTAAATTTTTTAAAATTTGTTTTGATTTGAATATAATTTTTCAGGGGGAATAGTGTGGTCAATAATCTTCATACGGAAATAGTGTTTGATCTGCAAAAAATGTTGGATGAAGAAAATGTTTTAGTCAAAACATTCCGAATGGTAAAGGAAAAACTTAATCAAGAAAATCTCCTGAATGTGAGTTTAAGGTTGCTTGGCAAGAGAGGTAGGGATGGTATGACTTATAACCTACCTACTGTTTCTGAGATTGCTGTTCTTGTGGTTGGTGATTTTGATGAAGCCTTGGGTGATAGGGATATTATTGTTGAAAATAGATCTGGTCGATTGCAGCGTATTGATGAATTGCATCCTTCTTATCTTGCACTACATTATCCTTTGCTTTTTGCTTACGGCGAGGATCAATATAGTGAAAAGATTGGTTTATCAGGATCTGGCACTTCTTCGGGCAATAGAAAGAGAGTTAGCCCAAAAGAGTTTTTTTTCATACCGATTGCATGATAGGCTGGATGAGTGTTCTGTTATTTTGTACGGTCGGCGATTATTCCAACAATTTGTTGTTGATGCTTATACCATGGTTGAGACTGGACGCTTATTGTTTGTCAGAACACAGCAGAAAAAATTGCGTGCTGAAATGTATAGTGGTTTGGCAGAGGCTGTACTTCGAGGTGATACAGATGGTTCTATGCATGGCAAACGAATCATTTTGCCATCCAGTTTTGTAGGTGGTGCAAGATATATGATCCAGAATTACCAAGATGTCATGGCCATATGTAGATGGGTTGGTTACCCATCTTTGTTTATCACCTTTACGAGTAATCCAAAGTGGCCAGAGATTGTTAGATTTCTTTCAGCCAGGGGCTTAAAATCAGATGATCGTCCTGATATTGTGTGTAAGATTTTTAAAGTAAAGTTGGATAGTTTTGTTAGAGATCTTAAAACCAAAAAAATTTCAGAGATATGAAAGCATGTTTGATAACATTTATTGAATATTTTTTAGGTCTATATTTTAAGTTTATAGTTTAGTATTTTGATAAATGTTTTGTGTAAATTTTTTGCAGTGGTGTATACAATTGAGTTTCAGAAGCGTGGTTTGCCTCATTCACACATTTTGCTTTTTTTAAGCAATGAGGATAAACAACCTCGGGCCCAACGTATTGATAAGATTATTTCTGCTAAGATTCATGATCCAGTATCTGATCCGGGCTATTTTAAGAATGTGCAAAATTATATGGTGCATGGTCCATGTGGTGTTGTTCGAAAATCTTCTCCTTGCATGCGGAATGGAAGATGTTCAAAATACTTTCCGAAAAAATTTGTAGTTGCTACAACGTTTGATGATGAAGGTTATCCTGTTTACGGACGTAGAGACAGTGGTCATGTTATTATGAAAGATGGGGTTCCCTTGGATAATAGATACATTGTTCCACACAATCGTGCACTACTTATGAAATATGGTGGCCACGTAAATGTCGAGTGGTGCAATCAATCGCGATCCATCAAGTATTTGTTTAAGTACATAAATAAAGGTCATGATCGCGTGACTACATCTTTTTTCCAGTCTGGCCCAAATGGTTTCTAATAAAGTACAGGATGAAATTAGTTTGTACTATGATTGCAGATATATTTCGTCATGTGAATCTGCTTAGAGAATTTTGGGATTTGAGGTTCAGTATAAGGATCCGTCTGTTGAAAGACTAAGTTTTCACCTTCCTAATGAGCAGAGCATTTTATTTGATGAGAGAGACCGATTGGATAATGTTTTGAACCAGAATACAATTCATTAGAGTAAGTTTTTGGGTTGGATGGATGCAAATAAGATTTATTCCGAGGGTCGTGATCTCACTTATGGTGAATTTCCTACCAAATTTGTTTGGAAAACATATCATTGGCAACCTAGAAAGCAACGTTTCTCCATTGGGAGGTTGTTTTATGTTCCTCCTGGTTCTAGTGATATCTATTATTTGAGATGTTTATTGAACATTGTTAGAGGAGCTACATCGTATGAAGTCATTAGGATTTGGGTGAATGTTGTTCAGTATGATACATTCCGAGATGCCTGTTTTGCTTTAGGATTGTTGGACGATGATAAGGAATATGTTGATGGCATTATTGAGGCATCATTTTGGTTTTCTGTGTTAGAGTTTGTATACTAGAAATCACCTTTCGAGTGATTGAATACTGTTGAAACTCTTATTTTATTTTCCAAAGGAATAAACAAATTATTTTTGTTATAATGTTGTTATGTTTTACATTTAATGGATGTTTATTAACATGTTTAAATGTATAAGTAACTTAACAAAGTCTAAGTCTTTGTTTTAGTAGACCGGTTGTGGGCGTCGTTCACTTTAAGGTAACACGGTCAGTTCTAAACAAAGAAAAAGTATAATTTCACAACCTAGATAGGCTTAGACTACCTATCGTGAAAGGTTGCAATGTCAGTCCGATTATTTCTAAGCCTTACTGAAATAAGATGACGTTGGTGTGGTATAGCACTGGAAGGATCTAACAGCGAGACAGTCTTTATGCTATCTACTGAAAGAAAAGGTCTCGTATATTATTTATTAATCAATGTACGTTAGAATTGAGCATATGGTATTGATTATGCACTACTTTGACTTACCAAATGGTGCGGGTTTTTCGCAACCCAATAAGCCTGGTATATTGGGTAGTGGTGATTAATATCTAGCGGTGCTAGGATTGCTATTATATTGAATCGTGCGCGAGGTGAGTCTCGTTTGATGACATACTCAAGAGAAGCTTGAAATAAGGTTTTATTATTCGGAACCTAGCTAGTTGGAGTTTAATTACTCTATGAATAATAAATAAGATTTTCTTGCTGAGTCCTCTCTTGGAATAAATAAGATATTAATTAATTAAGTCCATAACAGACAATAATTAATTAATGGATGTTTCTATCTTAAGTGCGGGAAATAAATATTAATTTTTGGAAACCCGAAGTACTTGTAATTTCGGATTTGGATGGGGAGTGCAGTATTACTTCTGTAGTGGCTGCTCGTAATATTCCAATTTTAAGCTTATATTAAATTAGGTTTAATTTAATTAGTAAAAAGCTAATTGGAGGAGCCCATATCCAAAGCCTTCCATAGATACCTGTCTGGGCCCAATATGTGACTTATTATAAATAGGAGAATAAAGGAGACAAAAACAACACTTATTTTTCCCTCAAATTTTCGAAAATTCCTCCCCTCACCAGCTGAGGAGTTTTTCGAATTCTTCACCAATTCGCAAAAGGATTTCTCCTGTCTTCTTTATTTAAGTCCTAGTAATCTGGTGAGATCAGCCCACCCTGATATCAGTTTACAGTCCGGGAACCAGACAGAAGATTTGTGGTTTTGTACTAAAAGTCTTCACGTGGAGAAGTCGCGAACCATCTTCGATTCTTTGGAGAATCATCAAGGTATAATGGCTAAACCGTAGAAATTCATGTATGCATGCGTATTTGTGTTCGAAGCATGTTCTTGTTTTTAGTTGTTATATTTTATGCATGATGAACTCAAGAACTATCGAAACAAAGAACTCAAATTATTGGAACGCACGAGACGTGCGATTCGTCGGCGCTCGCGCGACATGCGATCCAAAACAGGGTTGTCGAGCGAGTGGGAGATTGGAGGGTGATCGACCGGAGACACACGAACGAGAGAGGCCTCGTGTGTGCCGCCGGCATGACCACCAGCTCCGGCAGTCTCCGAGCACGGGCACCAATCGAGTGGGAGCTAGGGCGTGATCACCCGGCGACGCGAAAACGAGCGAGGGCTCGTCCGCGCCGCCGGCGAGACCGCGCAGGTCTCTCCAAGTTCGAACGGCGATCGACGGCGGCGGTGAGGGGCGGAGCTCGCTGCTCGTCCGAGAGCAGCGGCTGTCTCTCCGCCGCGTTAAAACCCTAACCCTAGCCTAACCCTAATCGGAATCCGGGATGAGCGACGCTAAGCCGAGAGCTTCGCCGCCTTGCGCGATCGACGCTGGCTTGGGATGCAGCGCCGTCGGAGGAGAATCGACGCCGGGGGAGCGCGGTGCATGCCGCGCGATCGGCGACGGCGACAGAGGGAGATAGGCGGCGCGTTAAGCGCCGTAGTGGGAGAACTGGAAGCAGCCGCGCGTCGCGCGGGCTGCCGGAGCAGGCTGGGCGGCGAAATCGCCGTCCCGGCGGATTGTCTTCGGAATATTTCGACGTTCGTCGTACGTGCAAACCTCGTGCGACGGGATAACGATGAAATATAATTTTAATGATTATTTAATTCCTAAATTAAAAGATATCATTAAAATATTATTATTTAATTGAAATAAAATATTTTGGGAAGATTTCTCTAGATTTTAGGAATATTTTGATTATTTTCTATATCTATGAATATTTTATATCCTAGATGATATAGATGAGAATAATTAAATAGTTTCCTAAATTATATTATATATATCTAGAATCCTAATAAGGATAGATATGTAGGATATCATTAAATAATAATATATTATTCTCTTCCTAATCTTGATAAGGAATTAATTTAAGTTTATCTAAACTTTAGTAATTAATATATTATCCTTTAATAAGATATAAAGAGATTGATAAAAGATTTAATTATCCAGTCAATTTAATACCAACAGAATTTAATTAGGCCTTTAATCTGCACTAAAGCTAAGGATAATTAATGAAAAACCATAACTAAAATATCTAATCGATAATTACGAACTAAGTTTGTATATGGTCTCAATCGATTGGTCTGCAACTTATGAAGCTAATTTCTGAATCTTATCGCCACCCATGCTGTGGGGACAATAATCCTAAGAAATAGCGAGTTCATATAGGTGGACTTCTCAAATATAAATAGTGTGAACTAGAAAGTGATTTCCAATATTATCGCCACCCATGCTGTGGGGACAATAATCCTAAGAAATTACAAGTTTCAGAAGTTCAAACAGAATTTAGGAGATAGCTTGGTCTTGTTATCAACGCATGAGCATTGTTATGGGAGTGTGTTGTAGAAACGAGATTCTGTAATGCTAAATCTGATGGTCGTGCTTAGGCAACATTTGGCGGCCATGCCGTGCTGCGGTCTCTGGACTATTCGTCGGTGTTGTGACCAGTAAAAATTTTAAAATTTTAATGCGTATTGACCTCTGCTTGAGGGTACAAAATTTTAATTTTACAGTTGTGAGAATTTGAAAAGTTTTATGGTTAATCTACTCAATTTGATCACATAAGTTTATAACAAATAGTAAATATTCTGTTTTGCAGTGCAAACTAAATCGTCAACATGTCACTCAATCCTCTTTCTGCAATACTTAAGGAAAACAAACTCGAGGGCCAAAATTACATAGAATGGAAACAAAATTTGGACATCGTTCTCACTGCTGATGAGTACAAGTTTGTGCTCACAACACCTCGACCACGTGTGCCGGCGGCTAACGCCGCGCAGGCAGTGCGGGATTCCCATAGACGGTGGCATAAGGCGAATGAGATGGCTAAGTGTTATATGTTGGCCTCCATGTCAACCGTGCTTAGACATCAGCATGCCGCCATGGCAACTGCCACCGAGATCATGGAAAATCTCACAAATCTCTTTGGTACTCAGAATCAAACGGCTAAGTCTCAGGCCTTTCGGAGTATCATGTGCAAGACTATGAAGGAAGGCTCGTCTGTAAGGGACCATGTCCTTGAGATGATGAGCCACCTCAATCAAATTGAGGTTTTGGGAGGCGTCATTGATGCCGAGTCCCAAGTTACTATCATCCTTCAGAGTCTGCCCCCTAGCTTCCAGCAGTTCAAGCTCAACTTTGAGATGAACAAAAGGAATTACACCTTGGCTGAGCTGTTGACTGAACTTCAGTCAGCAGAGGATCTCATGAACCAAGCTAAGGCTGCGATGGTTAGTACGTCACATCGTTCCTCTGGCCCTAGGCCTGGCGCAGGAAAGAAGAAAGTGACAAACCAGATCGCACCTAAGGAGGCTAAGGGAAAGAAAAAGAGGAGGTCGGGAAAGAAGCAAACCGGAAAGTGTTTCAAGCGTGGAGAGAAGGGGCATTGGAAGCCAGACTGCCCTAAAAAGGGCAAGGCTACAGGTATGCACCAAGCTTTTGTTGTTGAATCTTGTTTAGCTTCGACTTCATCTCATACTTGGGTTATTGACACTGGAGCAACTGATCATATTTGTTTTGATCCTGACTTAATGCAGGTGACAAGACGGCTATATGATGGTGAGATTGAAGTCCAGCTGGGCGACGCTACTAAAGTGGCGGCCGTTGCAGTGGGAGACGTTGATTTGCGTTTTAGTAGTGATAGATTTTTGGTTTTGAAGAATGTTTTGTTGATACCTTCTTTTAGAAGAAATTTAATTTCAGTTTCTAAATTGGTTTTTGATGGATATTCGATTTCTTTCAATGACAGTTGTGTTATTAAGAAAGATGGTTCTTATATTTGTCGTGGTATCATGGAAAACAATCTGTACACAATCATATCTACACAATTTAATAATCGCAAATTAGAACTCAATAATGCATCGAAAGTTTCAAAGAAAAGAAAACAACCTTCAAGTTCAATGAACGAAACGTACTTATGGCACCTAAGACTTGGTCATGCCAACCAAAGAAGGATTCAAACTCTTGTGGACCAAGACCTCTTAAGAGGTCTAGACACAGAGACTTTTTCTACGTGTGAATCCTGCTTGGAAGGCAAGATGACTAAGAGACCTTTTAGGGTGAAAGGTAATAGGGCCAAGGAAGCACTAGAACTCGTTCATACTGATGTGTGTGGACTAATGTCAACCGAGGCAAGAGGCGGCTTTCGTTATTTCATCACTTTTATTGATGATTACTCGAAAGTTGGATATGTTTATTTGATGCGCTTTAAGTTTTAATCTTTTGACAAGTTCAAAGAGTTTAAGGCTTATGCGGAGACGCATCATGGAAAACGTATCAAAAGCCTGCGATCTGATCGCGGAGGCGAATACCTAAGTGTCGAGTTTTTGGACCACTTATCGGTAGAGGGAATGGAATCTCAAACGGACTGCGCCGGGCACACCCCAGCAGAATGGCATAGCTGAAAGAAGGAATAGGACCTTATTAAACATGGTCCGATCGATGATGAGTTATGCACGACTTCATATTTCTTTTTGGGGATATGCCTTGCTTTCTGCGAGGCATATATTAGATAATTTACCGTCAAAATATGTTCCTGCTACTCCATATGAGTTGTGGAATGGGCGCAGCCCAATCTAGAGCATCTTAAGATATGGGGGTGTCCAACTCATGTTTTGGAAAAGGATCCAACTAAGCTGGGCTCAAGGACAGAGGTATGTTTGTTTATAGGGTACCCCAAAGGTTCGAAAGCTTACGAATTCTATAGTCTCCGAGACAAGAAAGTCATTGTGAGTACTCACGCGACATTCTTAGAGGAAGACTTTGTTATGAATCATAAACCCAGCAGTGAGGTAGCTCTTGAAGAGCTCACTTCAGTCACAAGTTCCATTAACCAAGAACAAGTACCAAACGTACAACCTATTCCCGAACCTTCAACTCATACACCTAATGTTGTAGTGTCGCGCCGCAGTGGGAGGGTCTCTCATGAGCCCAAAAGGTACATTGGTTTGGGAGAATCTATGGATCACTCCTCGGATAGCAATGTACTAGACCCCTGGAACTTTGCAGAGGCGCAGGCGGATGCCGATCATTGCGAATGGGTAAAAGCAATGGACTCGGAACTACAATCTATGATAGACAAAGACGTCTACGATTTGTCCATCCTACCCGAAGGTTGTACTGCCATTGGGAGCAAGTGGATATATAAGCGTAAACGTGGACCCGATGGACGAGTTAAAGTCTTTAAAGCAAGACTAGTGGCTAAGGAGTACACCCAAAAGGAAGGTGTCGATTACGATGAGTCCTTCTCCCCAGTGGCCATGCTCAAATCGATCCGGATTCTTTTGTCTATAGCAGCTTACATGGATTGGGATGTGTGGCAGATGGACGTTAAGACTGCGTTCTTGAACGGTAGTCTTGAGGAGACCATCTACATGGAACAACCCGAGGGTTATGCCGTTAAGGGCAAAGAGCACATGGTTTGGAAGCTTAAGAGAGCCATTTATGGCCTCAAGCAAGCATCTAGATCATGGAATCAGTGCTCCGATCAAACTGTTCATAAGTTTGGATTCGATAAATGCCCTAACGAGAGCTGCGTGTACAAGAAGGTAGAAAAAGGGAATGTGGTGTTCTTAGTTTTATATGTAGATGACATTCTTCTAATTGGAAACAATAAAAAGATGTTGTCATCAGTACGAACTTGGTTATCAAACCAGTTCGAGATGAAGGATATGGGAGATGCGGGACACATCCTAGGTATCAAGGTCCTTAGGGATCGTGAGAAAAGGATGTTGTGCTTATCCCAAGAACCCTACATCGACACTGTACTTAGCCGATTTAGCATGCAAGATGCCAAGAAAGGTTTCTTGCCTTTTAGACATGGCATTCATTTATCTCAAGAGATGTCGCCTAAGACGACAACTGAGATAGCTGAGATGAGAAGGATACCATATGCTTCGGCAGTTGGTAGCCTCATGTATGCTATGCTTTGTACAAGACCTGATATTTGCTTTGCTGTTGGCATGGTAGCAAGATATCAATCAAACCTTGGCCAAGGGCATTGGACTGCAGTAAAGAACATACTCAAGTACCTTAAACGGACTAAGGACTATGTTCTAGTTTACAAAGCAGGCGAGCTATGTCCTATAGGGTATACTGATTCAGACTTTCAAGCTGATCAAGACTCGAGAAAATCTACTTCAGGTTATGTGTTCACCTTAGGAGGTGGAGCTGTGATTTGGAAGAGTGTAAAGCAGAAATGCATTGTGGACTCTACCATGGAAGCCGAATATGTGGCCGCTTCGGAGGCTGCAAAAGAGGCTGTATGGCTCAAGAACTTCCTTATGGACTTAGGTGTGGTTACGAATCTGCCCAAGAGCATTACCATTTATTGTGACAATTCTGGTGCTGTGGCTAATTCGAAGGAACCAAGAGCTCACAAAGCGAGCAAACACATTGAAAGGAAATATCATATCATCAGAGATATAGTGCAGAGAGGAGACATACAAGTGGTCAAGATTGCGTCAGAGAACAACCTGGCAGATCCTTTTACTAAGGCATTGGCGGTAAAACCGTTCGAGCGCCATGTAGAAAGGATGGGAGTTCGACTCGCTCGAGACCTCAACTCGCTTTCAGTATAAGTGGGAGACTAGACGTAGTGCACATTTTTTTGTATACTCGAAAGCTGTTTTGAGTATAAGTGGGAGATTGTTAGAGTTTGTATACTAGAAATCACCTTTCGAGTGATTGAATACTGTTGAAACTCTTATTTTATTTTCCAAAGGAATAAACAGATTATTTTTGTTATAATGTTGTTATGTTTTACATTTAATGGATGTTTATTAACATGTTTAAATGTATAAGTAACTTAACAAAGTCTAAGTCTTTGTTTTAGTAGACCGGTTGTGGGCGTCGTTCACTTTAAGGTA